>NC_071538.1:4854439-4996939 GCF_026979565.1 Vidua chalybeata
CAGACAGACAGCACTTCAGTTATTGCTTCCAGACTCATTGGATTGTTCTGGCTGCATTGCTCTGCAGTCCCAGCATCATCCTGACCTGCCAGGATTTTGTCCTTGTTCCCTTTTGCTGTGCTTCTGCTGCCCTTGGCGTGCTCTGCTCCCCAGGGTGCTGCACAGGTGATGGCTCTGACTACCTCCGTCTGTTCATGGGCTCCTTGTGCCCCTTGGGCCAGGGTGACAGGAGGCATTCAGAGAGGTGAGGTGCAAAACAGGTGCACCTGTTTGAGGATGGCTCCAAATTGCTCCTGCAGGAGCAGCAGTGCAGCTCAGGAGGGATCCCTGTGGGGATGTGGCTTTCTCAGGATGCCCACTGCCTGGGGACCTGGTGCCACCTCCCCTCATCTTCCTGCCTTGCTGCCACTGTCAGGACCCTGCTCCAACATACGCTGCACCCACATAATAATTCCCCCTCTGATTTCTGTTCTTGTGCATTATTAGGTAGCATTGTGGCCTCTCAGTGTTTCTGTGTTGCTGTTTCTCTCTGTGCTGTTGCTGTGTGCAAATGCTGAGATGCACAAACACCTCGGTGAAATCCCCCTCTCTGTGCAGAACTCACAGTGATTTTGTCATTTTTAATACAGCACCTAATTTACAACCCTCAGCATGCTGCTGGAGCAGCAGAACGATAACAAATTACCAGCCTCATTTATTTTGTTGCACAGTTTGTTTTGTAATTACAGGAGGAGGGTGGTGGTGGTTGGTGGGGCTGCTCTCGGGCTCTGGTGGGTGTGTGTCTGTCTCAGGCGTGGTGAATGCTTCTGAAATGGCACGGAGTGCTTGGTCACCCTTGGAGGACTGTTGGCACAGCTGCTTGGATGTCTCTCATCCATGGAATGATAGAATCACAGGCTGGTTTGGATTGGAAGGGACATTAAATCTCACCTCATTCCACCCCCCTGGCATGGGCAGGACACCTTCCATTAGACTGAGTTGCTTTTAGCCCTGCCAGCCTGGCCTTGGACACTGGTTGGAAGGAGGACTGGTCATTCTGCTTCCTTTTGTGCTGCTCCATCTGGAACCCCTGCACCCCAAATGCACAACCCATTTAGCCTCAAGGATTTAAACCTGTTTTGAAGTTGTCAGTGCAGCTGGGACCATTCCAGCAGTGTGGATGGGGCAGGATTTCCCTCCCAACACGGCACCCAGTGCTGCCACGGCAGAGTGATGTGACACGCTGGCACTGACATTGTGTATCTGTGGATATTCTCAGTTCAGTCAGAGAGAACAAGAGAAAGATTTCTGCCGGGCTAAGCCTGGGAAAAAAGTCTGAGTGTAATGTAAACAATCTGTGATCTTGCTTTCCATTCACATTGTTTATAGATGTGTTCTACCACACTGACCTGAGTCCAGTGTACCAATCAGGTGAAATGTTTTTACTGTAAGAGCAATGGAATTAATGCTCACGATGCTCTCTATAAAAGAGAGAAGTGCTTTTGAATAAACTCTCATTTGCCTTCTGAAATCGTGCGAGTCGTTTCGCCCGTCCCTGGCTCAGCAGTGTCATGTATCCCCTTCTCATCTGCAGGAATTCAATCTGCCTCTCCATCATGCCTGAGTTCTATGAATATAGCACACGGCCATGGTGCTAGAGCTCCCCTCCCCTGCTGGCATCACTCTTTCAAACCGGGTGGGTGGTGGAGAAGAGGCTCCCATGGCGTTGCCAACCTCGCCAGCAGGTGCCTGTGAAACAAACACCTGCAAGGGAAGCCCCCCAACACCCTGGTCTGCTCCCCGACCTGCTGGGATCATAACGCCACGCGGGCAGGCTGGGAGGGGTCCCCACTGCCCCAGGACACAGTGCCACCCCAGGCTCTGTGCCAGGGGGCACGGGTGACTGAACAGGTGAAACAAGAGCTCAGGGCCGAGCTGGGCTGCCAGGGAGTCCCACCTCTCCAGCCAAGGTGGACCATGAAGGTGCTGGAGGGAGCCTGCGCCGCTGCCGGAGGGAGCAGCAGGAGCTGGGAAGAAGGGGCCCAGGATGCCAGAAATGAAAACTGAAAACACATGTCTTATTTTTAACTGTTACTTTCTTAAAAATGAGGGTTAATATTGGATTTTTCAGCAAAACACCTCCCTGTGCTTAATGGAATTCCAGCCTGGCCATGGTTTCAGCCTGATTCGTGAGTGACACTAAAGGCTTTGAGATTCAACAGTTGCCACATCCTGTGTATTGCTAGTGACAATTGGGACTAAAGAAAATACCAGCAATCCCTGAATTAATCAGCAAATGAATTTGCTCTGCCTGTGCTAACATTGATTTTTTTCCTCCAGTTTTGCAAATCTTGGCTAATGAACTTCCTGGCAAGAGTGCTTGCCAAAAAAGAAAAATTTGGTCAAATATTGTAGAATTTTGATGGCATATGAAATGAGGGTATAAATCCCAGAGTATATTTGCTAGAACCCAGTTATAAAGTTCATCTTGCCAAGAAAAATATGAACTATTATCTGACTTGCTTGCAAGTAGTCAGCAGAGAATTTTTTTCCAGGATGTATTCAGGGATTGGTTTAGAGCTCCACAAAAGAGAGCGGTGGTCTCCGAGGCAAAGGCTGTTGAGGAGCTAGAACAGCTACTTGCTGGAGTTTATTTACCCAGCTCCCAGTGCATGTTGTGATTGCTGAAATCTCCCTTTGAACACAGCTCAGGACCTCCAGCTGCAGTACTCAGTGCTGGAAGGCAAGCTAAAGAAAATGGAGTTTAATTCAGCAGCATTAAGATGTGTCTCCTCCATGGCTGAGCGGTGGGAAGGCAGGGCCACTGTGTGGCCACTGCTGTGTCCAGTGTTGGCTGGCCGGGTACCCCCTCATCCCCTCTGCCCCTGGAAGGTTCTAGGAACAGTCATTGCAGCTCCTGTCCCCACAGCTGGGAGCAGCAGGAATTGGGAGTTTCGTCCCTGTGTCCAGCACTTTCCAGCAGCACCTCTGGAGTGCTGCAGGACAGCCCAGTGCTGTTATCCCCATCCCAGATGGAAGGATGAAGGAACAGAGCTTGTGTCCAGACAGGGCCAGGGGCTGAAAAAGCCTCTGTTGCACTTGGTGCCATTTGAGCTATTTTAATTTTAAGCTAATTTTTTGTGTTGTCAGACTCAATATCATCAGCGTCACCCCCACGCCGCTGCAGCATGGCCACTGCTGCTGCCACCACTGTGGCCATGGTGTCACTGCTGATAACTTCAGTCTGATATTAGAGAGATTAATTTACTATGAAAATGACCCTCAGGAGACTTGTGCAGACACAGGGTGAATCATATTTGAAAAATCGGATGTCTCATTGTTTCAGAAGTTCTAATTAACTTTTTTTAGCCATCAAAAGTGGTGGTTATAGGAAGATCATGTCTGCCCCATCCTTCCGATAGGATGGCTCAAGGAGCAAAAGCCCTCTTCCCATTCTGTGGGAGGCAGGATGATTGCTGTGTTGTGCTGGGACCTGCTCAGCCAGGCTGTTTCCATCTTGGGCACTTTCATTGTGAAGGTAAAAGAATATGTCTTGGATAAACTTGGAGCTAAGACTTCTCATATTTTCCTGGAAAACCTAACAATCAAATATTTCAAATACTCAAACAGAGACTCTGTTTGGGACCTGTGAGACTGGAGAACATGAGAAATGAAACCAAACTTTCATTTTAAATCTGTAACTGTCTCTGTTTTATGATCAATAATCTGTTTTTTTTTTTTCCTGAGGTTATTATCATTTTCCTCACTGTTTCTCCTGCTGTCACCTTTATCCAATATTCTATGAAATATGATAATACAAAGCTCTCCAGACATGGAGGCTGTAATAAGACCCAGCACAGAGTCCAGCTGGGGAATTTCTACTATCTAAGTGGTTTTGTCTTCTTATTTAGGCCCATTTAATATGCCCAAGCAGGTTCCTGCTGTAGGAAATGGTGTGTCTCAGCTGTGCAGGACGTGGCTGAGATGTGTTTGAGGGCAGCGAATCACCTGCTCGCACCTGGGAGGAGGAAGAGGAGGAGGAGGAGGAGGAGATGACACAACCGCAGCATGAATTCAGCCTGGCACTCTGCTGGTGGTAGAACAAAAGAAAAGGAAAAGGTGTTTCCCTCTTTCTTGCCTGGACTCCTGTCTGTGAGTGGTGCCTCCAGAACACCTTTCCTGGCCTATTTTCAGCCTGAGGTTTGGGTGCTCAGAGCACTTTGCAGCAGAACCCCAGGGTTTGCTCTGCCTGTCTCTGCAGGAAGCCACACCTTAATCACCTGTGCCCTTGGTCACTGCCACCCCCACCATGACCCAGATATCAGTGACAGACTCTGAGCCAACCCCCAGAGCAGTGACAGAACTGGGATAAACCCCTATTTCCCAGGAGTTACCCTCTCTTCTCCCAGGAGAAGGCAGGGTGAGCTCAGCTCACAGTTTGAGCTCCAGGGCATGCTTGTAGGAGGCTGCTGGGACTTTCCTGGTGTGGTTGGTAAGAGCTGAGGCAGGTTTGGGGAACCCTGCTCCTGTGAGTTGCTGTGTTTGTTGAGGTAGGACAATAACTGAAGGCAGTACTTCCTGGTGAGAAGGTGCTAGCAGCAGTTCCTTCCGTTGGGAGGTCTCTGATGAGAAATCCCCGGTGTGAGCAGCAGCCCTGGGATGGGGCTGTGCCAGCTGGTGTGCCCAGTGTCTCTGCTGCTGGTTCACTCAAGGATGTGCAGTTAAAGGGAGCTCTGAGTGTGCTCCCCCAGGACAGCTCTCCTCACCTTGCTGCCATCCTGCTGCACAGCTGCAGCTCAGGCTTCCAACTCCTCCTGCTCTTGCCCACAGCCCTGCCAAGCAGTGAGGTGGTGCTGAGCCACTGCTGCCAGCTGTGCCACAGCCTTCCCTTCCCTGCTGGGCTAGGACAGCACTGAGATTTCTGTTCCACTTCATATGTAAAAGCTCTGTCTTGGACATTATGGTTGAAAGCTTCCTGATGGCTCTTGCTTGGAAACTTGGCACCAGCTCCATTAAGTTGGAGAACAGACAATTCATCCATTAGGTTTCCTAGAGCAGCTTTCTGGTTTGCAAAGGGAAAAAAAAACAACTCAAAAACCTACATCCACAAAAAAGCATTGGGTAGCATGTGTCAGAACCATCTGCACATGTAAAACAAGGAAGGGAGGGGAAAACTGTTAAAATGTAAATGCCAGAATTCCATAATTTGAATTCAGGACATTTGAATGACCTCGTTTTGGCAATAACCAAGCATAAGATTCCCAATTTACCAGCCTGTGTATGGTATGGACACCTCATCTGGCAGAGGGGAGCTCTGGCTGCACCTGGGGTGGCCCCATGCTCAGTGCCTGGGCTGCTCCAGACTCCAGACGGGACTGTGGGCTGGCAGCCAGGTGCTCCATGGGCTGGGGTTCACTAAAGCCAGGCAGCTTGCAATGCATCTTCTCCCTCACCCTCTTCTGTGGACTTTGATCTGGGCTTTTGTACCAGTGTGATAAGGAAAGGCAGACAGTTTTTGTCACTGACAGACATGATGTAAAAGGTGATGGGCTCCTAGAGGTGTGGCCAGGTGCTCACTGGGATTTTCCCAAGCCTTACTTTTTCTGGAAATATATTTGACTCTTTCTAATAGAAATGTTTTCATCAACCTCTGTTTACGCTGGGCATCTGTCTAGTTTGAAAATCCATCTGAGGAGTTACGGGCAAGGTTTTACTCAAACACCCTCAAAGGCCAGGCTTTTCAATGCAGCCATGACAGACACCAGGAGTGAGTTCCCAGGTGAGTCGTCCATCCCTGGTTGCAGGCTCAGCCGTGACCCCCAGCCCGAGCTGTGCATGCTGTGTTTGGAGCTGGGGGAAAGGCAGTGCTGCCAGGTGGGGAAGGAGAGCTGCCACGAGTCCAGGGCTAGGGGGGCTGGGGGAGATTTCCCTCCTGGGCCGGGAAACATTGTCCGTGCTGCTGTCTGCTGGACAGAGAGGCTGCTGCAGAAGGTCTCTGATCTTGGTGCCCTTGGTTTGAATTCCTTACTGTCAGAAGAGCTGTTGCCCTGGGGCGTGTGGGACTCGGTGCTGTGCTGCCATGGCAGTGCAGGTATGGGGAGCAAAGGTATTAATGAGCAAAGCAATCAGCAAGCAAGCAAATGAACACCCCGGGCCATTTGTCACGAGCCAGCTCCATGGACAGAGCTCTCTGCAGATCCCTCAGAGAGAAAAACAGCTCTGTGCCAGCCTGTCTGTCAGTGTCAAGGAGCTTCTCTCACGCACTGAAGTCTGGAGACAGCTGTCTCCGGGGGCAGGAGGGCTGTGGTGGGAGCAGCCAGCACACGCTGGGCTGTGGGGGCACGGGGCCAGCCTTGGCTGAACACACCTTGCTCCTAAAGGCCTCTCAGGCCTGCTCAGATGGCATGCTGCAGCCAGCTCTCCAAGGTCCCAATTAGTGTTTGAGCAGTGCCCGTGGCTCCTTGTGCTTTCTTACTGGACCTAGTACTGGAATTTTACTGCTTTTCCTTCAAAAAACTCTTTGGCTACTGCTCTCCAGCTGGCAAGTGCCAGCTGCAGCACCTGCCTGGCTGCTGCTGCCTGTGCAGGGAGCAGCCTGGGGCTGCCCAGCCATCTGCAGCTCGTGGCACAGGTGTGCAGCACTGGGCTGCAGAGGGAAGGATCCCCCGGCACTGGTGGCACTGGGACACGGCTCCCAAAGCTGCAGGTTAAGGCTCCACACCCTGATGGCTCTCTCCAGCCCTGACCCATGGAGGGGGGAACCTTCTCTCTCTGCACAGCTCCTGACAGGAGGGGACAGCCAGGGGGGTTGGGCTCTGCTCCAGGGAACAGGAACAGGAGGAGAGGGAACGGCCCCAGGCTGGGCCAGGAGAGGCTCAGGGTGGATATTGGGAATATTCCTCCTGGAGAGGGCTGCCCTGCCCTGGCACAGCTGCCCGGGGCAGGGGTGGAGTCCCCATCCCTGGGGGGATTCAAAAGCCCTGTGGATGGCTCTTGGGCATGTGGGTTAGAGCTGACCTTGGCAGTGCTGGGGGATGCTTGGGCTTGGTGGTCTGGTAGGGCTTTTCCAGCCTAAACGATTTTGAGATTCCCAGGTGTTGTGAGGGAATGGGAACGTGCTGCAAAGTTGTTTTGAATTGACAAGTCATGACAGCATGTTTATAGGTACAGTTGGGAGAAAAATCAACCACAAAGGGAACTCAGTTTTATTTGTCATTAATTTTGAATTGCTTCAACAGATGTTTGCTGGGAGCTGCTTTAACATGCTTAATTTGTCTCTGTGTAAAGCAAAACAGATAGCCTCAATTAAGAGACTGATTAGCAAGTTCTTTAATGACTTTCAATAGTTTTAATCATTATTGCTGATACAGAATACTGAATCCTGAATCCTGGGAGCTGGGATTTAGTTACTGTGTAAAAGCTAAAACACAGTGCAGTTGTGTGTGTATAAGGCTTTTTCTTGGTTGTTTGTTTTGTTTTGTTTGGTTGTTTTTTTTTGTTTTGTTTTGTTTTGTTTTGTTTTGTTTTGTTTTGTTTTTAGTAGGGAATGGTGCCTTGGGGTGTCCCCCATTAACAGGTTTAACTCTACTGAATGGCATCTCTGGCTGCATTGCCAACAGACACATCTCCAAGGCTGGAAGGGGTGACAGGTTGTCATCTCAGAGGTGCATACTCCAGCCCCAGAGGCATTCCCCACTCTCCTGCATGCACAGGTGCCAGGATCAGCTCCTCTCCTGGCAGCTTGTCTTGCACAGCTGCTGAGTTTTCCCCTGGTGCCATCCCATCTCGCTGCCCCACACCACACACCAGCTGAAGGCTGTTCTCTGCTGCTGTCCCTGACACCAGGCTGAAGGGACTGTTTTACCTGCATGTTACCTGGAGAGGTTTTCCTGGGAAAGGCTGGTCCAGCCAGACACATGGTGCAGACTTCCTCTAAGTGCTGTGGTGCCTAAAAAGCAGTGAGGTGAAATGCTGGGTTGGTGCTGCATTTCACCCGGCACCAGCTGCTGAGGAGCAAGATGGATTTAATCGGATGTAGAGCTCACACTGTCCTGGCTCCTGCCTGCACTCCCTGGGCAGAGTTCTCCCTGCAGCTCCAGAGCGGGCTTTGGAACCCCCTGAGGACACGAGCTGGGACATGAGCGCTGGGAGCAGGGCAGCTGCAGACTCACAGGGATCCACTCCATCTCCTCTGGAAGGCCAGGCTGGGGGACTCTTCCCTAAGTGGTGACAACACAGAACATTCACAGCTCCCTCCTTGGTCCCAGGTAGGAGCTGCGTATATTTTGCAGAGATATCAGAAGTTAAGTGTTCCTTGACTTACTGAAATCCATTACTTCTCCCTGCATATCTGGCCTCTCAAGCATCCTCTTGCCATTGGGACTGCCACACCAGCACTGGTGGCAGTGACTGGGCACATCCACGGGGCTCTTTCATTGAGGCCTGGATGCTGAAGGACCTGTTGTGTCTCACAGCTCTGCGATGTCTGGGACTGTCCTTTGGTTTATGTTAAACATTAACACTCCATGTTTGCTATTTAGTGGAATGCTGCTTGCACTGAGAGGGCAGCCAAATTTTTTAAAAAATAAATAATTGTTTTGAGGGCCACCATTTAAAAACAAACAAACATACTGAGAAATTACATACTAAAAAAGTTTCAAGCTGGCTACACAAAACAGCCAATCATTTCTGGAAATCTTGACCAGCAATATTTTGTCCCTGTTTGGCACTGCTCAGCTTACACATCTTAATGCCATATCCTGGAGCCAATGTGTGCTTTGATCACTGAGAATTAAGTCAATAAATGAATGTAGAGAACTCAGCCAAGGGCAAAAATCAGTCTTTACAGCACTGTGAAAAGGTGTTATTTATTTATTTCTATTGTCACTCAGGGAATGCTGCCACAGTCACACTGAAAGTAATAATTTATGTCTGAAAATTGCATTTTAGGCAGATGAGGCCAGTTTTTCTGCTAAAATGAGAAAAATAAAGCAAACAGAGGAAAGAAGGTCTGGGAGAAGGAGCCACAGGAAAGCAGTAAATTCCAAACCAGAAGGGCAAAGTGTGCTGTCCAAATCATCTCACTGAGGGTTGATGGTGAGCAGCAATTTGCCCTAGTGAGAGGGGGTGTGCGGTCTGCAGATGGGGCTGTGATCTTAGTGTGCAGTTAAAATTCGTTTTGGCGATCTGTTCTCAAGCTTCTTTCTGCCTGGGAAGCTCGGGAGGAAGGTTGTGCTGTGGTGAGGGGAGGGTCTTTGGCAGAGCCCTGTGGTGGCACTAACATGCCACCAAGAGGCCCTTTGGCAGAGCTCTGCGTGGTCCAAGCTGCAGCGTCCAGCACCAAGAGCAGCCTCTGCAGTGGCAACGCAAACAGGGAATGACAGTGATCCTTCCCGGGTGCTATTAAACTGTGCCACCGCCTTCAGAACAACATTTAGGCAATATTTAATCCAGGAAATGTTTATAGCCAAACCTTATTTCAGTTGCATTTCAATATGTGAAGCTCTTACCTCTCTGTTGGTGAGCAAAACTCCTTGAGTTTTTGCAGATGTGCGATGTGGATATAATAATCTCTGGAAATGTGTTTTGTGTAAGTGATTATTTTCAAGGATCAAAGAAGAAAACAAACCTTCAGTTCTGGTTGGGATTTTGGTTTCACCAGTCAAAGCTCTTTTTCTTCTAGGACATCACAAACAATCTGTTCAGCTGTGGAAGGACCTGTCAAGAGACATCTGTGGAGACGTGAGGTAACGAGTGGAAGAGCACACAGGGGCTGTCCCTTAGGCTGAGCTCGTTAAAAGGCACTGCTGACACACATGCTACAGGTTTTTAATGGAGTTTTATTTGTAATTGTTACATCAACACCTACCGTGGTCACAGCGGACGAGACCCAGAAGGATTGATTTCTTCTGCAGGTGGTTTTGAGTCTCTTTATTTTGAGCAGCTAACACTGCAAGGTTTTTTTCTCTCTGTCTCTCAGTCAGGCCACTGCTCTGCCTTCTGCATGTTGAGTCCCTCCCTAAGTCCAGCACTCATGACAAGGCCTGTGCATCAAGAGTGTGGGCAAGGGCTCTGCTTGTCTGGAGCCACAGGTTCCCTCAGTTTTTAAAGACAGTGTTACAGGGAAGCTGAGAGTTATTTTTGTCAGTAGGGCAATGGGATGATAAGGCAGTAAAAGTGGTGACCGAGACCTGACAGTAATCACGGCGTACTGTGTACTTGGAATAGCCTGATCCAAACATTCCCCAGCTGGTGGTTCTAAGGGAAGGCTGGAGGTCAGAAACACACTCCAAACCCTTCAGCTCTGCAGGGGCACAGACCTGAGTCCTGGCCAGCTCTTCACACCAGAGGGAGGGCACGGTCACCTGATGATGCTGGTATGGACTGACATGAAGCCCCATGTCTGAGTGGCATCTGGACCCTTTGGTTGGGGAGTCAGCACAAGGCTGAACGGGACATGTAATGTCAGAAAGCAGGAAGAGACACAGGCATATCTGGTCATTAGCTTTTAAATTGTTCCAAAAAAGCCTCCATTTTTTCATTCAAGCGAAATTGCAAGGATTATTTGTAACAACGGAATGGCAGCTGATGATTTTGTTTGGATTTGCTCTGGCAGGGGCCTTCGTGAGGACACGCTAGCGATGGGGAGCCCTCCCACCAGGCGTGTGTGAGCACAGGCTGGTGCCAGAGAGCAGGGGCAGGGGCTGTGCCCCCTGGCAGGGCAGGGCAAGGGCCCCACACAGCCCTCGTGTGCCACCGTGCAGCCCGAGGGCTGGGCACCTGGGAATGGCTGCCACGGGTCCCTGTGCAGCCCCAGCCACGTCTGGAACGGGGAGCAGCTGGGGAGGGCTGCAACCCCACACTATTTTTGCTGTTTATCTGGTCAGCACCAGTCTGTTGTGTGGGCAGATTGTGCTTGTCTCAAGGTATTTGGAGTGGATAATCTGATCAGTGCCAGTCCGTTCTTGGCTTCTCTGTCCACCTGCTGACTCCCTTGTGTCACCCTTCTGGTGCTTCATCCATCTGTTAAGAATTTACTTACAAAATGCATTAAAATAAATCACTGGGATTTTATGTGCACAGGGATCCTGTTTCCAGCATCTCAAACCCCAGTAAATACCTGTATCTGTAGTAACAGTGCTGTAAAGTCCTGCACCAGTGATTTACAGGAACGCCATGATGCCGGGGGAGCAGCCTTTTGACATTCAGATTTGGTGGTTTTCAGGGTTCATTTTATACCTTGCTGTTGAGTAATACAGATTTTCAGTGCTGGTGCATGTCCTGAGCACTGTTATCAAATAAATATATTCAGGTGCAGAGCACAGCAACAGCTTCCATGGAATTATTGCCTGACTGAAGAAGTTCATAGCTGAAACCTGGGGCTACAGAAATCCTACAGATTCAGGCGTTTGTTATTTTCTGGGCTATTGATTTTTCATGGGGAAGAACAGGGTGACCCTTCGAGGAGTGGGTTGACTGACCCAGGGATTAGGATCTTTGAATGTTATGTCCAGGTAGTGAGCAATGTGATACAAAAATATTCTAATGCATTCAGCACAGTCAAACACAGCAAGACCTGGACAAACCCCGGGGACACCAGGACAGCCAACCTGAAATATAGGTCAATGGTTTCAAATTTGGTGTAAGTTCTTTTTGCCTAATTAATCTATATCTGTCTATATGTAAATGAGAGGGAGAGGCAGAAAGCTGATTGCTGCTGAAAGGTCCCTGAGGCTGAAAGAAAACACCTCCAGCTTGTGGCTAATTATTTTTTCCCTCTGGAAGATAAGCAAACATGGGGTTTATTTGACCTGTGCACCTTGTACCAGATTCTCTTTCCAAATGCTGTTCTTTAAAACAGCAATTAAAATATTAGGGACAGGGAAGAAAATGCTGCTGGAAGCACAGCAGCACAGCAAGGCAGGACAGAGATGAGCGTGGCCTGAAATCACAGCTGCTGCATCGAGGTGTTCATGGCCTCGTGTTCGTGGCTGTGCCTGTGCAAGACGTGGGCTGAGTTTCCAGCCTTGCTGATCCTCCTCAGGTCTCATGACATCTGCTGTCTCCTCCCTGAGAGACCAAGCCTGCAAGTGTGGAGCTGAAGGAGACTCATCACCCCAGCACGAGGTTCCCGAGGTTCCCGTGTCCCGTTCTCCAGGGCAGCCAGGCACAGGCACGGGCACGGGCTGGTGCCAAGGGCTCTGACTGCCTCTGTCTCACTCACTGCTCTCCATCCCTCCCCAAGGTGAGCTCTAATCCTCAGGGAGCTATCAGGATATCTGATTTATGCAAGAATCTGTAATAAACTGGCAACAGTTATTTCTGTAGCTAATGGGAATGTAAATTTTCAGATAACATATGTTAGTAATGATAAGCAAAACCTCTGATAAGAACACCCCCCCACCAGAGAAGAAAACTCTGCTCTGCCTGCTGCAGTGCTGCTGCCCCTTGCTGTCAGGAGCTTCCCTGAAGGATGAATTTGTGGTGTAGAAGTGGCTACTGAGACTGAAAGTGTCTGTCTTGACAGAGACCTTGTTCTTCCCAAGCAGGTGAGTTGGTTGTGCCTGTGTGTCGTGTCTCCATTTAGCCTGGAATGAGGCAGAGAAGGGGCCTTTCTGATTTACATTCTGATTTACCTTTCTGATTTACATTCTGATTTACTTTTCCGATATACGTTCTGCTGCATCTTTGGGAAATAAATCTGAAAATGCAACGCCCAGGCAGTGCTCACGGCGACGACGGTGAGAGCTGTGGCACACAGCTGCTCCCACCAGTGACTGACTGGGGCCCAGGGGCTCCAGATGGGGCTTTGATCATTTTTGGATGGTTCTGAAATGCACAGATTTGCTCCCTCCGTCCTAAAGGCTTCATGACAAATTCATGGTCTCGCTCTTCAGAGTGAGGGTAAGATGTGACTGACTGTGCTGCTGAGCAAATGGCTTTGCTTTCTGGTGTTTCTATTAGGCCTGAAAGCAAGTATCACTGCCTGGCCTAAGAGGAGGTTTATATTTCATGTAATGGAGGCTATACATCCCGACGTGCATTTGTAATGCACTGGTGGAATTTGTCATAGGAGCATCCAGACCTCTTAAACACGCACTAAATTTAACTTTAAAGCAATGCTAATTCAGGGGGAAAACCGGTATGCATCATCTGTCGTCAATCTGATAGTCTGTGATATGTGTAACCAATTGTTCTTATTTACATTAATTTGCATTGTGAAAAGCAATTTTACAGTTTCAGTCAGACTTAATAGGCAATTTGCAGCTCCCTGCCTAATGGCGCAGTTACTTAAGCCTGCCCCGGGGTGCTTTCGAGACCTGAGAGGAGACTAAACCTTTTAAATGTTCAATTGAACAGCTTAAAAAGTCAGGAAGTCCTCAGCTGTTAGCTCAGGCTCCTGCCTGCCTTGTCATATTTGGCGTTGTTGCTTCAGATGCCCTCTGATTCGGATATACTTTGCCCTAGACAGTCGAAATGCTGATCTGATCCTGCAGAACATCGTGGCACCAGTGGCTCCCAGCCTGCAGAGACACTGTGCTCGAGGAAGGGCAAGGTAAGAGTGTCCCCCAAACCTCTTGCTGTGGCATTTGTGGGTCACTGCATCTGCTACCTGTGTTTAATGACTGAATTTGCACCGAGGCGTCTCACCTCAATGACCCATTTCTGCATTTATGGACACATAAACTGCCCTGGGTAGGTGTGATAAAAACAAATTCTACAATGTGATTGAATGAAAGCCCTTAATTTGCAGCAATTTTTCTTCAGGTTGGATGTTTATGGGCAAATTGTAAAGTAACCTACAATTGAGTGAGCAGCAGAGGCTGTTGTGATTTCAGCACTCTCGAGCACTGCCTAAGAAAGGTCTCTGCCCCATCCAGGAGATTCTCGTTGTTCTAAGAGTTGGTTTGCTTGCTGCAGAGGTGCTTTGGGAAGGCTGTAAGCAGGTCCTGTGGGGAAGAGCTCTGGCTCTGTGCAGTACAGATGAGGGGGGAAGTAACAAATATCTTCTCAAAAGTTGGAGCACCACTTAAATCCTTACTCTGGTAACGAGTGAAGGTCACAGGATGTCTGAAGTTGTGCATTGTATGAACACGAACTTTGTATGTGGTGGGTCATGTGAAAGCACAGAATCCTCAGTGTTGGAAAAGACCTTCGAGGTCATCCAATCCAACTGCAACCCACCACCACCATAATCACCCCTAAACCATTCCCCCAAGTGCCACTTGGCAGTTCAAACAAGCAAGTTTTGTAAGAATTGCACAAGAGACAGTGGAGAGCTGGGATTGATGTGTTTGAGGTCACTGTGACTCAATGCTTGTGGTGGGACAGTGATCCTCTGCCACACCCAGCAGTGTTTGTTCCCAGCATGCTTCCAGATGTTGAGGTATTGATTTTGTACCCATGCTGATGTCACATAAAGATGTGCCCCAGTGAACTCATTCAGTAGCCCCATCCTGCTTCTTTAGGAGCTTGCTTTATTCCTGCAAGAGGGTTTTACTTCAAAAGCTGTTGCAATTCACTTCACAGCAGAGTACTAGAGAGATTCCAGAGCAGTGCTACAGCTCCTGGGCATATCTGGTGTTTGCAGCATTGTGTGGAGGAGCATGGAGAGATAGCCAGGGGAAGTTCCTGATCAAATCATTCCATGTCCTCACTCACAGAGTCCCTTATCTGCAATTAGCTCAAAGAGTTTGAGGCTGTGAATATCCCTGCCACTTTTGTGAAAAAATAGCTAAAGTAGAATTATGCTTTTATAACGTTTTTCAACTAGATCTGGCTAGTTTGAGGCCATCTGAGCTTTGTGATGCATGGAGGTGGTGTAGGTAGCCGAGGCAATCTGGCACTGTCTATATTTGTACTTCAGAATAGCAGAGATCCAACCAATTTTCAGTTTTAAACTTTTTTTTTTTTTAGGATGGCCTTGCTGTTTTCTCATGGATACATAATTAAAAAGCATGAAAGTTCAGAAGCCAAAGTGTGAGAGGTTGAAACTAGCTCATTTAAATGAGAGGTCTGGGACATATTCACAGCACTGGCATGAATCTTTACTGCCTTTTGGAGGTTCACTTGTAACACAGCTGATATTTTTAGCTTTTTGTGGGAAATAGTGACAATTGCAGCTGCACACAGTGTGACCTGTGTTCCATGGCTGAAAGCAGTGCTAGACCTGGGGCAGGGAGATGGCTGGAGCTCCTCTTCCAGCCAGGCACAGACAGCGTTGGCCAAGGTCTGCCATGCCCCAGTGAGGATTCACTGCAGCCCACGGCTCTCACAGGTGAC
Source organism: Vidua chalybeata (assembly GCF_026979565.1). Taxonomy (NCBI): domain Eukaryota; kingdom Metazoa; phylum Chordata; class Aves; order Passeriformes; family Viduidae; genus Vidua; species Vidua chalybeata. Next base: position 4,869,701 of record NC_071538.1, read on the forward strand.
TTTGCTGTTGTCCTTTGACACCACCTCCTCTGGCAATCCTGCTGCAGTGTTTGCCACAAAACCCTACCAGGAGTAATATTTTTTTCAACCTGCTCTGGATTGTTCCTCTGCACTGACCAGGAAGTCCCTGCCTAGAGAACAAGGCTGTCACCTGAGATAGCCATGCACTGCTGAGGTTTGGATTGCTGCTCGCCACTCTGGGGTGTTCACTCACCATCCCAATGGTGCTGGAAGCAGTTGCTGCTGTCGGCCACATGTTTTAGAAGCAAGGTATGGTGAAGTTGCCACCCAGTCTGTGTTCTGCTGCTTGGACACCTGGCCCTCTGCACGGCTCTGTAAGGCAGGCGGGTTTTATGTTTTGGAGTCTGTAGTCTTTAAAATGCAGAGGCAGCATTTAAGAAAAAAATAAAAATAATGCAGGGTTTAGATACAGTTGTACTCTTTTACCTTTAAATCAAGGACTGACAGGGACAATTTTGAGTTTGCAGCACAGTGCAGACACAAAGCTGCTGGCTAACACTTCATGCACAGCAGCCTGCAGATACAGGATGGCACGTTATGGGCTCATGCTCCTGTTTCTGTGAAGATGACTTGCTGCAGCTCAGCCTTCTGGTAAAGGACACTGGGCTTTTCATCTTTGATTTTTGAAGATGAGTTTCATCAGCTGAGCTGCAAACCCTCTGGTTCAAGCTGAACACGGAGTACGTTCCTTAAAGCGTAGAGGAATGCTCAGAGAAGACATTAGCCTATTAATCACTTGGATGTATAACGACCTTCATGCCTGTCTCTTGCCGGGGCTGGCCATGGCTGCCTGCACGGTGACACCACAGTGTTTGTCCCCAGCCTGGGTGAGAAGCAGACACGTGCTCTCCGGAGGTGGGCACAGAGGAACAGCACCCACGGAGGATGGGATTGGTGAGCAGAAAAAACCCAAACCGTAGAAGTGGATCAGCAGTGGATTGCTGCGGAAGTGGGGCTGGTGCCAGCAGTGCCCAGCAGGTTGGTGCTGGCAGAGCGAGCCCTAGTGCCATGTCTGTCCCTCTGTGCCCGGTCTGGCCCTGCCCTCCCTGCAGGGGCCAGGGGGCTGTGGGATGAACCAGCACTGAGAGCTCTGCACCAGGCAGAGGAGGTGACATTCTTCTTGAAGGCACTGACACACACAGAGAAGGGTCGGGCACTTGGATTTACTGAAATTAATCTTGTGCAGATTGCACAGCTGTACCCTGGGCACACACAGGGTAGGAGCACTGGGGGGCAGGAGGGGACAGGCAATACCTGTGTACTAAAATGAGCATGGCCTCGAGCACAGGGTCAATCAGACAAGGCTGGCTGTGGCTGGATCACTTGTTTCTGTCTTGAGGAGGAATGCATAGAGGTGCACAGCCTGTGAGCTGTGCAATGATAGAAAAACACTGGTGAATTTATCCTGAATAGCTCTGAGAATCCTGGTCTCACTGTGATTTACTTTTCTTTCCCATCCATGGAGCTGCATCCTTCCCAGATAACTCCAGTGTCTACTCTGAAGGTTCTGTGTTTTCCTCTTTGTTTCCCTCTTTGTTTCCTCCCTGCTAGACACTGAAACAGAGAGATGCCTCCATCAGCTCTCTTGGCAAGGCTCCTTGCCTGTTCTCGGAACACCCACACCCGAGCAGCTTGTCTGTGGGTTTTCAGTGAACTGCTGGGGAAGCTGCTTTGTGACAAAAGTATGATTAATGATTGCTTTTGCATGTTTCTTATAAATGAGATGCTCTGTCACCAAATAAATACACAAATAAATGGGCTGGGTGTAAAAGAACATGTTTTTCACCAAAAATGACATCCTCAGTTGTAAATTTTAACAGATGTCATGAAACCAAAAATATTATAATCTATTACAAAAACCCTTTGAAATTCTATTTTAATTAACTGGCAAAGCTATCAGAACTCTTGGAGATAAAATGATATGTGCATGTATCTCAGGAATCTCTTGAATGTGATCAGGAGGACGTGATTGCCATGGTTGGAAGATGAAGTGCTGGGGAATAGAAGTCAAGAGCAGGTGCTGCTGTCACAAAGCATAGCTGATACTTAGCAAAGGAACTCTGGCATGGAAAGCAACTGAGAAAAAAATTGGTGCCTTAAAACCCCTTCGTTCTCCAGCAGCAAGAGGGGAAGGTGCTCTGGCTGAGCCAGCTCTTAGAGCCCCTCTGCAGCCAGGCTGGGTTAACCGGCTCAGTTAACCTGCAGTTTAGGTCAAAAGGAACACAAAGAAAATTTAGAGTTTGACCAGAGTTATGAACAGGGTGTAAGGGTTGGCTCATGCAAATGAGGAGGAGTTATTAAGTATGGTGGGAAGAAGTTCTGTTAGAGTTTATAGTTCTTTTGACATGTGCTTTTGCTGTCCCAGTTTGGTTTTGAGCCCTCTTCTGAGCGGGGACACCTGCTGCTGGGAGGCCTGGCAGGGTGACACCCCAGCAGCAATCAGGCTGTGAGGTGAACGAGAGGCACGGAGGGACTGAGGGACAGGCCTTGGGAACAGCCAGATCTACCGATATATCTGGACATTCTGAATATCCAGAGGTGGATATACAGGTGAGGCCACGCCCATAGGCGGAGCCAGTGCACATATATGGGCAAAGCCACGGGCTGTGGGTGCTGCCAGAGGCCATATAAGGACTGCTCATGAATATTAATGCCGCTGTTGCAACCTTGGGTGTATGAAAGGCTGAGACGCCATTTTGTGAGCTGAGCCTCGGGTGGGCAGAAGGAGCCTCACCCAGCTCCCAGCGCTGTCTCCCTTTTGCTTTGTGCTTCTAATTGGTTCTTAATAAAATTTTTATTACTCATTCCTGCCCGGCGTCTGAGTTGTTCCTAAAATCAGTGAGAAATACTTGTGAGTTTGTTTCAACACAGGTGAGAGGAAGCAAGCGCCACAGCTGTGGCACCAGCCAGGAGGCTCCACAGTACTCTGGAAACTCATCCTCACACGTTCAGACCTGGGGCATGCGGGAAGCCCAGTGTTGCTCTAATTTTTAAGTGTTAAGTTTTCTTTTATAGTTCTTTTAAAACTTTTGAAGTTCTCATGAAACTTCTTCAGCCTTCTGATAATGTTTACATATTTCTACTGGAGTTCTCACGCACTGTTCATGTAAATAATGATTGTTTTGCATTCTTCTTTGTGGGAAAATAGAATTGATAGACTGTTAGTTTGACCAGTGTAATTAAAGAGGTAGCAATTTCATCCTCCAATCCACTGTCACTTCTAGAATTCTATATATTGTAAGGTCAGAAATAAAATTGGCTCTTTTTTCTCTTTTAAACTTACCAAGCTTCTGTGTACTCATTTTGTGTCCAGTAACAACACCCCAGACCGTTCCTGCTGCTGGGAAGTGCCAGGAGTGTCCTGTCCCTGCTGCCAGGCAGTGCTGCCAGCCCCTGCTGTGCCGTGGGACGGGAGCTGACGGGCAGGGCTTTTTTACAAAAAGCACCGAGCGCCGAGCGCCGAGCGCAGGCCGGGCTTGGCCAGCCTCCGTTTCCAAGTGCATATTCCACTTGCTGTCCCCGTCTAAATCTGAATGATGTCTTCAGTATATTCTGGATATTCTGAATGATGTCTTCAGCACATTTGACTTCTAATGTGTCCCCCTCATGTTAGAAAATATGCTTTTTAGAGATGATCACATCTTCTGAATGACTGTGTCAGCCGCTTAGCCGGGGAGTGAAGTGCCTAGAAAAATCTGATCCTGCAGCCTTCCAGGGAAATGGTGGGAAGTCCCTTCCTCCTGGATTGAGGCCACTCTGAAAAAGATGCCAGGATTTAGCCCTGGATTTATCTCAACAACAGTCATTCCGGAGCTTCCCAAGCTTTTGGTACTTACAATAAATATTTCTAATGCAACGTCAGAGCACCCAAAGTAAACACGTCAAGCTTGGCAGACAGATTGAATAAACCTGCTCTGTTCATTCACAAGGTCAAACTGAATAAATTTCCACCTTCTTCAAAGAAAATTGTGAGTGAATGTTGAGGCTGAAGGGATTTTAACTTCCTTGACAGGGAAGCTTTAGTTACATCAAGGAACAATGAGCAGTTGAAAGATGCAATTTTGGTTATAAAAGGACTACAGCAAAAACATATTGAAAGACAAAATAATTCTTGCTATCCACCACACCATAATATTTAAATACATACAGCATTTATATAGTAAAACTTATCCTCACACAGCCTGTCACATCCTTGAGTTTCCCAGGAAGAACTGTGCAGGAAACTGTGTTCTCTGGCAGAACTGTCACCCTGTTCTGGAGCCATAAGTGGCTGTAAATGGAGCTCCGGTGATGGGGAGGTCGCTGCAGGGTGTTTGGAAAGGAAAGGACTATTTTGTGTCTGTTTAGAGACTTTTCTCTATTTATTGGCATGTGTTTTTCAGCAGCCGGGTAATGGGCCTCAGAAAAAAAAGTGTTGCGTAAGGAAAATAGCAGTGGTTTACGGGGGGGAAATAACTGAATCAAAAGTTCTGGAAAACCATGGCTGTTCCTTAGGCATTGAAATGTATCTGCTGCTAAGAGCAAAGCAATTTTTTTCTGATTCCAAAATCCCAGTTCGGGAGATGCTAAATCATCCTCCGGCTTAACACAACAGTCTCTTGGCAACTGCAGATGCTTATCTTGAAAGATTCACTTTAACAACAGATTGAATTCTCAGAAAAGAGGCCAAACATAAAGATGTTAGAAATCAAAGCGAAAATCCAAAAGGATTTTGAGGCTTGATTTGGTTAGGCATCAAAATGTTTGGATATTTATTTGAAACTTATTCAAGCTGCTTAAATCTAAAACGGGGTAATAGGCTCTATGCCCGCTCGGTGCTGGGAGTCTTGGCACATGCAGTTCCAAATTACATTGACCTTTTGGGCTGCCAAATTCTATTGCATTTTCATGTCTAATTTACTGCCCAACCCAGCCCCAAGGTCTCCAGCTTTACTGCTTTTCTAGGTTTCCATTTCCTCTCCAATATGTACTTTTCCCCCTTGCTTCATAGGTTTCATTTTCCCCCCATTAAGTCCCATATTACTACTCAGAAGTTTAGAGAGTGATACAGGAGATCAGACTGACAATCCATCCCTTTTGTTATTCTTTCTTCTATAATTTGCCAGGCTCAGATGCTTCAGAAGACACAGGAATACACAGAAATTGAGATTTCTGTGGAGAAATGGATATGGAGTTTATGGTCTCCATAATCATGGAGACCTTTATCCACAGGAAAAACTCTTAGTGTGTTTCTGTGCAATATATTGCAGAGGGGTTTGTATCCTCTTCCATAAAACCCAGCTGAAATAAGTGTTTCAATTTGGCACCGATCTACATATTCATGTTTTTCTGAATACTGTTAAATATTTGCTCTCAGCAATATCCACTGGCAATGAGTTCTACAGGTTTATTCTGGAGGTTTTTTGGGGTGTCTTTCTCCACAGAGTATTTCCTCCGATGGTACTGGAATGATCTATCTTCTTTGCTGGCTTGCTAATTTCCCAGAGAGGTGTCACTTGTGATTGTCATTAACGTGGTGTCAGGTCCTTTTGGGTGCCAGGAGGCGACCGTGCAACGTGAGCTCCAGTGCACGTCCTCCCTTGAGCTGTAAAGTGCATTTGTACAAAGGAGGTTTTTAAACACCTTTTAAAGTGAATTGTAAAGGACGGGGAGCTCAGGGACTGCTTACGGGGGAGGAAGCTGTGGGATGGGGGTGCCCTGTGCCGCTGACCCCTTGCCCCCAGCACGGGTGCCTGTGGGTGCTGTGGGTTCCTGTGGGTGCCGTGGGTTCCTGTGGGTGCTGTAGGTTTATGTGGGTGCTGTGGGTGCCGTGGGTTCCTGTGGGTGCTGTGTTTTGTGGGTGCTGTGGGTGCCGTGGGTTCCTGTGGGTGCTGTGGGTTCCTGTGGGTGCCGTGGGTTCCTGTGGGTTCTGTGTATTCCTGTGGGTGCTGTGGTGCCGTGGGTTCCTGTGGGTGCTGTGTATTCCTGTGGGTGCTGTGTGTTCCTGTGGGTGCTGTGGTGCCGTGGGTGCCGTGGGTTCCTGTGGGTGCTGTGTATTCCTGTGGGTGCTGTGGGTGCTGTGGGTGCTGTGGGTTCCTGTGGGTGCCGTGGGTTCCTGTGGGTGCTGTGTATTCCTGTGGGTGCTGTGGGTGCTGTGGGTGCTGTGGGTTCCTGTGGGTGCCGTGGGTTCCTGTGGGTGCTGTGTATTCCTGTGGGTGCTGTGGTGCCGTGGGTGCCGTGGGTTCCTGTGGGTTCTGTGTATTCCTGTGGGTGCCGTGGGTTCCTGTGGGTGCTGTGTATTCCTGTGGGTGCCGTGGGTTCCTGTGGGTGCTGTGTATTCCTGTGGGTGCTGTGGTGCCGTGGGTGCCGTGGGTTCCTGTGGGTGCTGTGTATTCCTGTGGGTGCTGTGGGTGCTGTGTTTTGTGGGTGCTGTGTTTTGTGGGTGCTGTGGGTTCCTGTGGGTGCCGTGGGTTCCATTGGGTGCTGTGTTTTGTGGGTGCTGTGGTGCTGTAGGTGCCGTGGGTTCCTGTGGGTGCTGTGGATGCTGTGGGTGCTGTGGATGCTGTGGGTGCTGTGTTTTGTGGGTGCCGTGGGTTCCTGTGGGTGCTGTGGATGCTGTGGGTGCTGTGTTTTGTGGGTGCCGTGGGTTCCTGTGGGTGCTGTGGATGCTGTGGGTGCTGTGTTTTGTGGGTGCCGTGGGTTCCTGTGGGTGCTGTGTTTTGTGGGTGCCGTGGGTTCCTGTGGGTTCCTGTGGGTGCGGTGTTTTGTGGGTGCTGTGATGCCGTGGGTGCCGTGGGTTCCTGTGGGTGCTGTGTATTCCTATGGGTGCTGTGGTACCGTTGGTGCTGTGGATTCCTGTGGGTGCTGTGTTTTGAGGGTGCTGTGGTACCATGGGTTCCTGGGGGTTCCTGGGGTTCCTGGGTCGGCTCTGCTGGCTCAGCAGTGGGCTGGACTGGGCCCAGGTGAGCGGTGGGAGCCCTGCTCCAGGCTGGGCCTTTGGTGCCTGGGTCAGACCCGAGGCTGGAGTTACCTGGGACTTTGCCTCTTCTCTTTTTTATTTCCTTGTTTCAGCCCCTGAGTCTTCTGGACTGTTGGGACCTTTGCAGATGTTCCTGGCAGCCCTTCCTGGCTTGCACTCACTTTCCTTCTCTGTCTTGGGTGCTTTTGATCCGTGCACGGGATTTACAGGTTTAATTAATCTAATCTCTGCAGTATCATCCTGCTAACTGAAATAATTCCTGACAATGTTTTGTTGATCCCTGTGACTGGCGAATGCCAGCAAAGTGATGTGACAGCATATGGCAGAATTTCTTATCTGTGATGGCTCAGTTTAGCATTTTAGAGGTTTTTTTCAAGTCCTTTTCCTTTTAATCAGAGTTGTCTACTTGCTAAGAGATTAGGCTGGTTTCCTGTGTTTCCTCTTTGATAAACCTATAGGATTTAATGTTCTGTGAAATCCTGTTGTGTTCCCACAGACTTCTGGAGGAGCAAACTTCGCACACAAATCACTGGGTGTTGCTGCAGTGAAAGGCGGTGGTGGGGCACACAGGCATGAAGTATTTAGAGTTGTTTATTTTTAAATGCTTTCAGAAAGGATAATGCTCTTTAATTCAGTACCTGTCTGGATCAATCCAGGACTGCTGCCAGCAATGGCAATGCCATGATTTCAGCTGTGAAATCCCCCTGTGACATTCCCTCAGTGGTGTCCCACTGCCAGTCAGGTGAGAGCTGTGGGGAGGATCCATGGATGTGCTGGAGCATTTTGATCTCAGTGGCTGCTATTACAGGCATTTACTGGCAGGATCCATGGATGTGCTGGAGCGTTTCCATCCCAGTGACTGGTATTTACAGGCTGCTCTACTTGGACAGGAATAATCCTGAAAAGTTTGATGTCCAAGCCACAAAGGATGCTCACAGCAGCCACCCTGGCTATGAACCACTTGCTCCAGTCAGTTTTGCTGGAAGCAGGGTCAGGCCTGGAGCCCACAGAGGACGACAGCCATCGGTGCAGCCCAGCACTGCAGCACACGACAGCACCAGTGTCTGCAGCTCTGCACCTAATCCACACATCAGCTAAAGTGGATTTGATTCTCAGAAGTCTTATGGACCGCAATAAGGATCAGTAATCATTAAAATTAGCCACATGCTGATTTAATCAACATATAGCTTTGTTAATTACCAGCTCTTTCTTTATGTCCATCTGTTTTAAAGATTTTAGTGAACCTGCAGCAGATGTTCATGTAAATATAAAAAGCTGGTTGCCATGTAAATATAAAATTTTCAAGAGTATTTGTGTATCAGGCACCCAATTTATTTGTGCTGTTGTCAGGATCACATCTTCAGGGGCTTAAACACACAACTGATGACTTTGTTATAATCCACGCTGGAGGCAGTGTCTGCTGCTGGGCCATCCCCCTGTCTGGCCTTGCTCCACACCCCACTCCTGGCATTCCCATGGCTGGGCCCTGCATTCCAGCATTCCAGCACTCCCTGGGAACTGCCACCCAAGAATGAAATCGGACCTGTCTATTCATGCTCCCTTCCCGAGTATGAACAGTTATTTCTGCTCTCAAGGCAAACATGCTCCATGGGGTTGCAGGGAGAGGGTCCTGCCTCTGAGAGTGGTGGGTGCAGCCAGCATTCAGGAGTGGATCTCCATTCCATCCCTTCCCATCCCATCCCATCCCATCCCATCCCATCCCATCCCATCCCATCCCATCCCATCCCTGCACTTGAAAACAGCTCTGCTCTCTGACTTTTGTTCTCATTCTTTAGCTTCTAAGGGAAGGGAGCACAAAATCCAGGCTCCTGTGAGTGACTGGGATGTCCCCAGAGCTGAGGCTGTAGCTACGATTCACGCATGAGGGAGGAGAGAAGAGCAGCAAGGTGGGCACCAACCTGACACTTCAGCGGGGGTAAATCCATTTCAGCAACAAAAAAAGGATTTGAAGATGAGAGAAAATAGTCAGCAATGCAAGTGGGAGTTAATCTAAACCAAGATCATTAGTTTTTTTATACAAAGCTACATTTCTACATCTTTGTATAATATTTGCTAATATTTCCACTGTTTAATTCTAAAAACATGCCCTTTACTCAACACAAAAATCCTGGAGAAGCTTTTAGTTCCCACCATAATTGTATCTTACTACGTCAAATCTTTAAATTTCAGATGACAGTGTAAATTAATAGCAAGAAAAAAATCTTATAATTGAAACTGAAATGAAACTAAATCTTACAGCTGGGATAGTGGCTCGGACTTCAGCCTGAGCGCCCAAGGAATCACTGTGTGCTTTTTAATTCTTCAATTCTTTTCCATAAATGTTTTGACATGCTCAGAAATTTATCTTCATGATTAAGGCTGCTGATCATCACAGACTGATGAGTCCGAAGTCAAAATCTTTACTTACCACTTACTCAGGAATAAATTTCCAGATGAAACTCTACAGTAAGGACTTACTGCTCCTATTAGTCAGTCACACAAGGCAGTGCTTTGCTTCTCACCATGGTGCAGCCCACGCCTGGCCTGGGATGTTTAGGCTGGAAGCCTTTAATTTTTATTATCAAGCAAGGTACCTGATTCGTCTTACATTCCTATAACATATATTCACTCCTCTGCACACATTCTCCTGCCTAGAAGCCCTGGTATCTGTTCATTTCTAAAGGGAATATTTGTATTTTAGACCATATTGATATTTAATTAATAGATTCGGGACCTTCCCTTCTGCATCTGTTTCTCTTCAACCCTGTCCTTTCAGATCTTGCATTTCCCTTGTGTGCATAATTAGAAGATGGCCTTAAACACATTTAGGAAATAGAGGGCATGGGATGGAATGGAGGAGGAGGGGCACCTTGGATTTTGGGCCTTTCCCCACCGGAGTTCTGTGGATTGAGAGGAGAGGCTGTCCCAGAGGGTGGGAGGATGAGTTTGTGGTGCTGGGGCTGCCCCCGGGCAGAGGAGCCAGCGCCGGGCTGGGCTTTGGGCTCGGCCCTGGCCCCACTTCGCTGCTCCTCGCGAGCACTCCGTTGTGATGTACGGGGACCACGCTACGCCTCTTGCCTTTGGAGAGGAATTAAAGTCACTGCGGAACGTAACAGAGGAAAGATCCGTTAGCATTTCCTCCTTTATAATTCATATATCTATAACACACTTTAATTTCCTGTAAGCTCCTTAGGTGCCTGCAGAACGAAGGAGTTGCGATCCTTGCCGCGCTGGTCGTTGCTGAGGTGGGAATCATTGCCACGAAAGGTCCGGGTGAGCCCTGGGGTCCCTCCCGGGGCAGCCGTGCCCCGCTGGGGCAGGATTGTTCCTGTGCTGCTGCTGGGCGTAGGACAAGACAAGGTATTTGTGTTTATTCATGCTGCAAATCAGCACTAATTTCCTGAAGAACCGAATTTATTGGCTTTATTCCTTCATTTGAATAATTACTGCCAATGAATATCTCAATAAGCTGCCACTTACAAAGTCATTTTCATAAAAATTAACGTCCAGCTACTCTGCGGCGATAAACCTCCACGCACAGTGTGCGAAGAGCTGCCAGACCTCCCTCTCCCTGGAAATGTTTCGCTATTTTTCCTGATCGAAGTGTTTGTTATTTTTGCTCTTGGTTGTTTTTGCATTTTACAATGTTTAGTTATTTTCCGTTTTTAAATGTTTGGTTATTTTTCGGCTGTTTCACTTTTGGAAGTGTTTGTTCTACAGAAAACAGCACCGGACTCTTGTGTTAGTTTAACAAACATATCAGATTTTGCCTAATCGCCACCAAATCGCTTTTCAATTGCCCCAGGAAAAGCCCATTCCTTAGTTTTGTCTGAAGAAACATCTCTATCTCTCAGTGCTCCCAGGAACTAATTTCCATATCAAGGGGCTGTTAGAGGTGCTCCTAGACTTCCAGACCATCCCAGAGGTCCCAGAAAAAAAAATAAAAGAAAAAAGTAAAGGTATTAGGTGGTGTGGCACCATCACAACCCAAATCTATTATATTTTATCGTGTTAACTTATTTTATTTTTCAGAAAAAGATGGCTGCGAACTGGAGGAGAGGAGCATGGGTTTAGTGTAACATCTCTCCAGGTTTCTGCTTTCTCCAAGTTTCTTTTGGTTTGAACTCTGTCTCTTCCTCTCTGCTCATCACCACTTTCCTAACCGCGAGCCTTGCCAGCTTTCCCTGTCCATCTGTCCGTCTGTGGTGCAGATGTGCATCCCCCCCTGTCCGAGCCCCCACAGCTGCGCTGCCCTGTGGCTGGGACAAAGAAACAGCCCTGAGTTTCAAATGCAAACACAAATGTGGTTTTCAAAGGAAATTGCTATTTCCATCAGCTGGCACAAGAGATAAATCTGGTCAGGACAGTGAGGAACACATTCCAGTATTTGCTCTGGGAAGCAGCAGCTTGCCAGGCGCAGGGATGAGCCAGGGCAGTGGTCACCGTTTGGATTAAAATAACCGGCGGGCACAGCCAGACCCAGCATTTGGAGCTTGGAATATGCAGAGAATTCCCAATGTGAAACACAGGGAATTACTGTAACCCAGACTGCAGTAACTGTGTTAGAAGAAGCTGGTGAATGTACACAGAAATATCTTATCTCAGATGCAACTGAGATAAGAAACTATAAACCTGATGTAAAATTAAAATGAAGGGTCTTCCAGTCATACACATTATGAACTGGTCCAGTGTCAACTCCATCCTACCATCCTTGGGAAAATGCTGATTTCAGCTCTGGAAGAAGCTTGTTTGGACCCTAAGGAGTCACCAGCACCCCTGAGAAGCCACACTGCTGCTGGAAAATTTCCTCTGGCTGGGGAAAGACCTCGTCTCCCTGTGTATGGATTTAGGCCAGGGCTGTAGAACGTCCAGCTTTGGCAAAACAGTGCAGGAACTCTTGCACTGCGGCAGCTGAGCTAAGGTTGAAGCTGTATTAAATCTTGACATTTTAAGGGAGTAAAATAAATAAAAACTTGCTCACTGTTTCAGCACAGGCTGAGCAGAGCCGGCCCTGCTCCTGAAGCCCAGGAACCTGACAGCAAGAGAAGCTGTTACGAGCAAGTCAACTGGGAAATAAGCCTAAAAGTCAAGCTAAGCAGCAAAATATTGGATCTGTTTGAAAACGAGCCCACTGTGGCAGTCTGTTTCTGCAAGAGGAGGTTGATTATAACTGACATCACGGGACCTCACAGCCACAAAAGCTCCAGCTTCCAGGGAGTTTCCATCCTCGTGGCACTGAACAGTGTCAGAACCGATGTCCCCCGGTCAGCAAGCACCAGGTGAGCACCAGGTGAGAGCTCTCCTCATCCCCCTGCAGCTGGACCTGGGCAGTGAGATGTGTTGTCGTGGTCTCCTCTCCTCTCCTCTCCTCTCCTCTCCTCTCCTCTCCTCTCCTCTCCTCTCCTCTCCTCTCCTCTCCTCTCCTCTCCTCTCCTCTCCTCTCCTCTCCTCTCCTCTCCTCTCCTCTCCTCTCCTCTCCTCTCCTCTCCTCTCCTCTCCTCTCCTCTCCTCTCCTCTCCTCTCCTCTCCTCTCCTCTCCTCTCCTCTCCTCTCCTCTCCTCTCCTCTCCTCTCCTCTCCTCTCCTCTCCTCTCCTCTCCTCTCCTCTCCTCTCCTCTCCTCTCTTTTCAGCAGTGATGAAAGAGGAACTTGCTTCCTTGAGTGTGTTTTAGTTCATGACAGAAATAAAGGACTGCATGAAAAAAAGATTACATGCTATGGAATCCCAGTAGAATTCCTGATAAAGTCTGTTTGTATTAGATTTTTCTTTTTTTCTCACATCTTTAGATTGTGACAGATGCACATAACAAAGAAAATGGAGGATCATGTACTGCGTCTCTCTCTGCTTATATTTTAATAAGGTTTTGAATGTCATTAAGCCCAAACCTCTCAATTCTTGAGCTGCAGTAGAGGCTGCGATCAGCTGCTTTTGAAATCATAAATCTGCAAAGTACAGCTGGGGAAGCAGCATTTGAAATGGGAAAATCCTGTGCCTGTAGGACTAATTGCGCTTTTACAAACTTTATCAAAGTGTTGCTGCTTATTCACAGTTAGCAGCACGAGGAGGGGGTAATGAATGGCAGCGCTCTGAGCTCTGACTCGTGCACACAAACACCCATTATTGTAAAATGCAGGCAAACCCAGTGGGAAGAAATGCTGATGTCCAACTCCAGAAGGCTGAATGATTTCTTTATTATAACTGTGCTATAATACATTAATTTACTATTTAAAGGAGATACTAAAACTACAAACCTACTTGTTCTAACTACCATATCTAACTAACTAACAACTCACCCATTTTCCAGGGAAAGGGACAATTAAGGGCTTGTCATGGATTTTGGCTGTTCAGTCTCTCTGCCAGGACAATGGAGAATTGGAGACACCAAGAGCATGAAGGATGCTGGAATCCTGCTCCCCAAACTCACCTCTCTGGTTCCCATGGGGTGGGCTGAGGCTTGGCTCCTCACACAGAGTTTACTGATGCTGCTGCCACAGGGCTAAGGAATGAGAATCCAAAACGCACATTTCCTAAGTTCCCTCTTCTTCAGATTTTGTAGGGAAAACCCCTTCAAACATATTCCTTTGACACGTGTAAGGCTTTCCTCAGGTGTGAGAAGAAGCGTGGTGCTTCTCTCAGCAGGTTCCTGCAGGAAGGTAAAATACTGGAATTATTCAAACTGCTGAGTCAAGGCAGAACAGCACGAGGATAATGTCACAGATCAGCACAGCAGTCCCATGGAAGAACACCTACATTTGGAGCTATTTTTCTTGCCTAATAAATGTGAAGATGTAAAAAAACCCTTTTCTGTTTCCTTGTCTGTGTCTGATCTCAGTCAGTGCAATCAGCCAGCAGTGGGGGTCCAGGTCGTATTTGAATAGGAATAATCTGGGATTTATTGATGCTCTTGGAATTTACTTAGGTTTTTTTTGGGTGAGATTTTTCTTCTCACCTTCTTGATGCCACCTTTTCCTTTTTACATTGAGGCAGATTTTCCGTGTCCAAAGATGAACCACCCTGGGGTGTATCCTGCCTAGGTGGTTCCTAGACACCAGGATTATTGCCAAGTCCTGTGTGAACCTGCCCCAGCCCAAAGTGTGGTGCAGCCATGGGGAGCCCTTGGGGGGCCTGGCACGGGTCCGTGGGTGCTTGGTGACCCCGGGGTGTGGGGTCACCCCTGGGCCAAGACACTCCTCCTCTTGGCCGGGCAGGAATCACCATTCCACCCCAGGTGGGGCTTGAAATGCCAGGTCAGTGGCAGCTGCAGGGTCCCTCCCTGCCCTGCCCCTCCCCAGCTGGCCCCTGTGCCAAGGCTGCTTCAACAAACGCTGTCCAGAGCACTGAGACAAAGAAAACAGGATTTTATTCCTGCACTCCATGAGTGTTGGGATTTGACATGACTCAGATGGAGGTCACAAGCTGTGCCCAGCTAAAGTGAGAAAACTGTGCTGGCAAATGCTTTAAAAAGCTTAAAACTATTAAATTAGAGATGCAAGATCCTCGAGAGAAGATGGTAATATCTTTATTATTTCCTCACTTAACTGTTTTGTCACCTCTTGCACAGACATAGTTGCAAATTAACTCTCACACTTTTCAAGGCTATGAAAGCTTCTTGAATTAGAAACATCTTTCATCATGAACAGTTTTCATACCAGGTTACTTCAGCTGGTGTTATGTGTCAGTCTGAAAAGGAACCCCTCACTAAGAGGGAGGCAGGGATGCCTGGGGAGCAGGCTTGGGCTCTGTGCTGCCTGCTCGTGCCTGTGCCCAGCCCAGAGCACGGGCTGCTCCTGCAGGAGAGCCGGGAGGGGTTTCAGGAGGCTGAACGACAGAGCTGAGGTATTCCAATTAATTTACTCCATGGCACTGCTCTGTCCCCAGCACTGCCTTGTCTTGTGCCGTGCCAGAGGAGGCGAGGCAGCTGCCATTTACCATTTACCCCTGAGCTGCAGTTTTAGGGGAGAGACAAAGGAATGTACTTTTCTGGGAGCTTTCAAAGCACTGTAACACTGGTAAGGGCCCTGGAGCAGGGCTTTGGTGAAGGCTCTGGGTGCTGGGTGGTCCTCACCTGCCGTCCTGTGGGGCAGGGCATTGGCAGCACCAGTGACTCTCACCTGTGACTCCAGTGCCTGGAGCTGCCATCCGAGGAGATGGCAGGCAACAAGAAGATTCATGAGGAATAAAATGGAGCAGTTATGACCAGAATAAACACAGCAGAACTACCCACTGTGGGTGGTGTGTTTGCCTCCTCCCTGCTCTCTCTGGCAGGGGAGCAGAAATGAGCTCGGGTTGACGCAGTGACAACATGAGCCAAAGGCAGTCACAGCCACTCTCCCACCAGGAAATGTTTTGGCTGCACCTGATGGTCTTGGAGGTCATTTCCAGCCTTAAGGATTGTATGCTTCAAGGACTCTGTTGCAAGTGTAATTGAGATGTAAAAGGTGAGAGAGCACGTGGGGTGTTCTGCAGGAGGATGGCACAGAAGGGAAGAGCTGTTTGCTGTGCACTGACAGTGCCCAGGGATGCTGAGTAAGTGCCATGTTTTTCTGGAAGTCACACTGTGTGAAAAAGCCCCTGCTCTGAGCCCCAGAGCTAGGAAAGGATGTGCAATGCAACCTCTCTGCCATGTGGAGGGGAATAGTTACAGGAATGGAGAAGGCAGCAAACAAACACCCATGAATGGTCTCTGGGGGAAGAAGAGGGGAGAAATAAGAGAATGAAAGAGTTTGAAAAAGGGAGGAATGGACCACAGCAATGTTCCTTGTGCTCCTTCCCCTGTCCCTGGTAAGAGCACATCCCTGGCTGCAGCGTTAGTTCTTCCTCTTTTGGAAGCAGCTGCAGTATTGCTCAGGCAGGTGCAGTCTTATTCTTAGTGATGCCAACAAAGAGCATCATAGAAGCCAATTCACCTGGGAGCAGTGGCTTTGATTTCATGCGTGCCTAACTTTGGGATTCAAACAGATTCTTGTTACTGCCAGCAAGCGCTGTGTGAGCTTGGTTTATTAGGAAAGCAGGGAGAGAAGGGAGAGGACCTCAGATTGCAGTCTGTAAAGCTGATTACATGATAGAACTCTGCCAATCCATCCCAGGGACAGAGTCCTGGTAGCTTTTTATCTGCACAACTAATTTTGACTGCCAGCTGCATGTGACTCCCTCAGGGAGCAGAGGAGCTGTTAGTGAGCATTGATGCAGCTCCTTCAGGCTGCCCCAGCCTGGCACTGCCACTGCTGCTCATACCCGGGCAGCTGCAGCGAGCGACAGCCGCAGACACGGCCGGGTTCAGAGCAGGGCTCCTAAGAGGAGGATGTGACAAAGTTTAGGTAGAAAACTGATCGCCTTGGCAGGAGCTCAGAGATATAGCTCAATAGCTTCAAGGCCAAGTAGGACACAGGATTTGGTCTTGTGCTTTAAATCCATATCCTGATGCTGAATCTGGGCCAGCTTCTCTTAAAGTCTTTCTTTTTAATGCCATCTCATGTTTAATTGCTGAGCTCAACTCACAGTGGTTTGACTATTTCTGAAGTGCAGCAGCTGGCCATAGGCTCTGCAAGCTTGGCTGTGTAAGAGACTGAGGCTAAGGAAAATGCTGGTGGAAAATGGATGAATCACCTGTCATTGCCACAGTCAGTCAGAGCTGCTGCAGGCAGTGTGGGTTGTGTCACCCGTGACCCGTGCCCTGCAGGGGCGGCTGCAGCAGCTCTCAGGGGTGGAAACGTCCCTCACCTCTGCAGAAGGGCTGGACGTGGAGCAGGCATATGGGACCCTCAGCATTGATCCTCCCAGACCTCTGTCCCAGCCTGTGGACAGCCCACTGAGAATGTAGCCTGGGCAGCGGAGGAGCAATAAATCAGGAATGAGTTTGGGAAGCAGAGGCTGGAATGAGCTGGTGCTGCAGCCAGGGGATGTGCTGGATGCCTGACCTTCCCCATGGGGGGGAAGGAGAATGCATTTCTCTGATTATAGACACTGGGCTTTATGATTAAAACTGCATAAAACCAATCTCTTCTGTGCTTTAGGGGCTCAGCCTGAGAACATTATTCATAAAATATCCAGTTTATAAAATCATGACTCAATTCCTATGTACTGATGTCTTTCAGCGACTGGCCCTGTAAAAGACCAGGCTCCATCCAAAGTCCACTGCACATAATAGAAAATCTCCTGTTTATTTCCACAGGCTTTGGATTGGGTCCTTAGAAAGCAATTTGGGCACTGAGGTGAGAAGTTTGGGATGACCAGCAGATAACTTACATGAGCATCGAGGTCCACTCTTTTCACCTCAGTTCACAGACAGAATTCCAGTCCCAGTGAGAGCAGACGACCTCCTGTGCATGGCTGAGGTGGACGCAGGTACCAAAAGGTGCATTTGAAAATGGATCTTTTCAATGCATTTCTCTAGTGTGTTATTTTTGTGTATTGATTCTTAATTGTGTTGCGGATTCTGATTTTAGTTGCTGCTCTGAGATGATGCTCTGGCTGTACCAACACCCGTTAGACCCAAATTTTAATGTGATTGAGACAGGGGGGGCACTTTCTACTCTACTTACCCAGCCTTGTGTTTGCTGGGAGAAGCCAGTGGAGCGAAGGGGATTTGTCCCAGCAACTTTTCTTTCAATATTCCCTTTTTTCTTTCAATATTTATTTCTCCAACTCAGCATTCATGGAAAACCCCTGGCCACTGGGGACTCCGTAGAGCAGCTGTGACCCTCCTGATGGACACGGGGGATGAGCCTCATGTTCTTGGCACAGCAGACCCGTGCAAAGGATCATTGAATCATAGAATCCTAGAATGGTTTCTAGGGTTGGAAGGGACCTCAAAGGTTTTTTCTAATACTTTTTGCTGTTGGTCAGAAATTTTGTCCTACAGGAAAGTCTTGCTCTTGTCATTGCCTTGGAGCTCAGTAAAACAGGATAGGATGATTTCCCTTAGGTTAGGTGTGATTGCTGCTCTGGGGGTGCTGGGTGAGGCCAGGGGAGAAATGAGAAGAATACAAATATCAGTAACAGAAAGGATGATACTGGACTCCTGTGACAATTTCCTGTGGCAATAAGCATCAGGAGGATATTAAAAATGTCATTTCTACTCCAAAAGTAATAATAATTGAAATAGATTCTGGCATCTTTTATAACAAGACAGCCAACAATTATTACTGGGGATATTTTAAATGAAAACAAACACGTTCAATAATTAGTTAAGTGAATTGCCAATATGCTGATGCTGCTGAAATTAATCTGAAAAATATGAGGTTAGCAACGTGGTTTTGCACAATTATATTGGAGATAACATGAAGAGGAGGACTGGGGTGTGCTTTGCTGGAAAGCAGACTCACCCACGAGCCTGGTCTGTGGCACTGGCTCCTGCAGGACCCGGGTGCCTGGGGACCTGGCTGGGACAAGGGACAAGGCCCTCTTCTCCAAAGGGAGCTTGGGAAAGGGGCCAGGGTGGTCTCCCCGCTGCTGGGGGCTGTGGAGCTCCTGCCACACGTGCACTGAGCCGGGCTGGGGATGCCAGCATGGTCAGAGAGCTGAGCTCCCCCTCTGCCCGAGCTCACCTGGCAGCGGGCTCTGTGAGCAATGCCCTTCCTGCTCACACCTGTGAAGTCTGTCCTGCAGAAGCAGGCTGAGCTATGGATTTATTATAACTGCTGGTTTTACAGCTACAAAGGGACAAATTTCATGTATAATTTAAAAAACTTTCTCCTTGTATGGGAACAGGACAAATGTCAGTCAGGAGGCCACATTTCGCCAGGATCCTCTGCTCTGTGCCTGCAGAGACCTGTTATGGGGCAGGCTTTTACTGGGATTGGTAACTCAGAGATTAATCCTTTCTTTTCCCCCAAACAGGAGGAAAGCCTGTGACACAAGCCCAGCATTGACCAAGCTTCACACAAAGGAAGATGTCTGATGAAAATATATTCTGCCCCACTTGCCTGGCTCTGAACTTGTCCCCAGGAGCACCAAAACCTGAGATCATGTCCATCATAAAGCACCAGCTGTGTGTGGTCCTCGTGTGAAAAGAAATCCAGACATTTTGAAATGGATGTTTCTTGCCACAGCCTCAATGACTGCTGCATCAGCATTGCTTCTTCACCCCTTGCTTCCACAAAACAACAATTTCCTGAGCGTTAGCAGTGAATCTGAACCTTTAGATGTTTGAAATCCTGCCCACAATCCTGATGGTGTTGAATTGGAGGCACTGGGACATCCCTGGGGGAGCACAAGGACCCGGGCAGCAGCAGTGTCTGTATGAGCAGCATCTCCGTGAGGAGCCTGCGGGAGGAAGGTGCCCAAACTCTGCACAGAGCAGTCCTGGACTGACTGGGAACCTGGGACCACAGGGCTCTGGCAGATGAAGCTCTTGGAAGGGCAGCAAGTCAGAGAGTGCTGGTGGTCTGGCCTCGAGGGCTCTTCTCTCCCTGTGGTTCACAAACGGCCATAAGGCAAATGCCCTGGTCTTGAGATGCAGCTGGAAAAAAAAGACAGTTTCTGAAAATTATGACATTTCACCTGGATAGCCCAGGTGAATGCAGCCACAGGCAACATGACTTTTTAACGGTGCCACTGCTTGCTGGTTTTGGGTTAAATAAAGCACTGACACTCTTGGAGCCTGGCAGCAGTGAGCTTTCCCAGGTACCTTTTTGCTCTAGTTGTATTTTTTGTTTTTATTCACCATCAGCAAGTTGTCTCAGGAGAGTTTTATATTTTGCTATTTTTCCCTCACGCCCATTCCCGAGGATCACTGGCTGACACCCCCAGAGCTGAGCTGAGGCTCGTTCCCTCTGCCATCTCTTGGCCTCAGCACAAGCTGCTGCTCCCTGTCTTTTTACACAAATGATGAGACATATGAGCCCATTTGCTGTTGTAAGGCTGAAAACATAGCCATCAGTTCTGCCTGGCAGTCAGAGCAAACACAATGTCTTTATTGCGACTTATCCAGCCACACCACTTGTCAATTTTACGAGTTTTTAAAATAACATCTAATGTTAACTTGGCAATGAATCCATCTTAAGACACACAACCCACTCACATTTTAGTTCCTTTATTAAAGAAAAATATGTATGAACACTATAGGAAAGCATGGATCAAAGCTTTTAGTATCCCATAGAGAACAAAGAAGTAAAGGGTGCTGGGATGATGGGCAGGTGTTCCTCTGGGCTACAGCATCCAACAAGCATTTTATCTTGATCCAGCTGCACAGGAAATGGGAACAAACACCCCATCGTGGAGAGCCTTTCTATTTATTTTCACCATGTTTATTATAGAGAATGGGGATTGTTTTGTTTCAGAACAGGTTTAGGTCAGTTGGTTATGGTTTAACATTTATGCGAGTTTTGGACCTTTATTGCTCTGTTAGAACCTGATTCATGGGTGACCTTCATGCATGAACCCATCTTAAGGCACATAAATAGTGCTATTGATCTGAATTTTAACACTGATTACAGTGGGGTGAGGTGCTACTCAGTGTGACTAGCAGGAACGTGCAGTGTGCCCCCATTGCTCTCGAACCCAAGAGCAGGAGTCCAATTGCCTCTTGCTGGAGAAATTGTGATGTGATACAGGTTTTAACCACTTGTGAATAAACTGGACTTCAATGGATTTATTTTTTTCTTACTTCAAATACACAAAAAAATACATGTATTTTTGTGTTTCTGCAGTTGAGAATGTCACTGGTTCAGCTTAATTCTGTCCTTGAAAACCAGATTTCTGGAGTGGGTCCAACACCCACTCCTGATGATTTTTCTCTCCATGGCTGCACACATTGTCATTCACACCAACAACGCGTTAACCTCTCACTTCAGAAGAGATTCTTCTGTAGCACCAACTCTGATTAGTTGTGACACAAACTATGTTATCAATATAATTAAGTGCCCTTGTGTGCTAGGCCGTGTTGGGAAGATGCTGTGACCCCTAATGAGGGGAACAGACAAGCAGAGGAGCCAGGCCTGGGGGGGAGATGACGTTTCATCCAGAAGAAGATGCCAACAGTGCAAAGAATTTACCTTTTCCAAAGTGCTCTGCAAGCATAAATTATTCCTGCAGCCCCATATCAACTGGGAGGTGTCATGGTGCTCCTGCCCAAACTCACTGTGGTGTGCTGGACTAATCCTAAACCTAAACCCTAAAGCATTCCTCCCCTTGCCATGGGCAGGGACACCTTTTAACAGACAGGTTGCTCCAAGTCCCATCCAGCCTGGCCTTGACCTTGGCCACTCCTCTGAAGTCTGAACTGTGAATCTTTTCT
Organism: Vidua chalybeata; assembly: GCF_026979565.1. Classification (NCBI taxonomy): domain Eukaryota; kingdom Metazoa; phylum Chordata; class Aves; order Passeriformes; family Viduidae; genus Vidua; species Vidua chalybeata. The sequence goes on from NC_071538.1 coordinate 4,890,916, forward strand.
TTGACTGGGGGGGGTCAGCAGTGCTGGGACCGTGCTGGGACACTGCTGTGCATGAAACTGGGCAGGAAATCCTTGTTTTGAACACTGCTTTAGCCTCGAGTCGTATTTGTGAGGCTTTCATGCCTGAGTGTTAGGGGGATTGGAACACAAAGCAGGGTAAACACAGCTGAAGCACATTCATTAAACATTAACGCAAATATTTGCAGAGATTTTGGTTCACAGCCTTTACAGATTTCCAGATTTACAGTAGTGGCACATGGGCACGTGCTCAGCCAGCAATGGTGAGACAAAGGAAATCAGCATGAGCACTGAAGGGACAGACGAGGGTGGCAGGAGGTGACTTCTGAAGCCTCTGTGGACAGGTGGTCCTGCTCCTCCCTGGGGAACAGCCCCCCAGGAACGTGCCACCCCTCCTCAGCTTGCTGTTCCCTGCAAACTGGAGACCATCCCTTGGAGCAGCCCAGGTCTTGGGCGAGGGCCTGGAGTGACAGGACAAAGGGCAATGGCTTCCACAGCCAGAGGGCAGGGTTAGATTGAATATTGGGAAAAGATTGCTCCCTATGAGGGCGGGCAGGCCCTGGCACAGGTGCCCAGAGCAGCTGTGGCTGCCCCTGGATCCCTGGAATGCCCAAGGCCAGGCTGGACACTGGGGCTGGAGCAGCCTGGGACAGTGGGAGGTGTCCCTGCCAGGGCAGGGGTGGCCCTGGGTGGGCTGGAGATTTTGGTTCCTTCAGCTGCAGCCTGGATCTGTCACTGTTTGTTCAGTTTGTGGCTTTTGCCAGAGGCTGGAGCTCTGCTGGGCTGCACAGCCAGCAGTGGGACAGGAACTAACAGAAGTCACCTGGGTGTATTAGGGAGGGATGTTCTCAGAGCTGTGATCCAGTAGTTCCCAAGTAAATCACACAAGAACAGAATTATGTATTCTGTGGTTCAGTGTTTCTAAGAGAGATACAAATTGAGACATAAGACTCCTCTCTGTAATATACAATAAAAATTCAATGGCTGGCAGTTGACATAAAGCTTATAAATATGTTTTCAAATAAGTATAACAGCCATGAGATCAAGAATCAGTAAGTCATAATGCATTTCAGCACAATACTGATGAACCCATTTTTCTGGCACATACGAAATAACGAGCTCATTTTAATTCTTTATAGATAGCAGATAACAGCTTGAGAGGCATGTGCCATGCCATTCACTTTTATGGCTCCATCTCCTCCACCCTTGTCACTCCCATGACATTGGGGTCGGGAGGAGAGGATGGGCTATGCATCCTTGCTTTCCTCCTCCTTGCTGCTAAATAATGTAGTTATCATTAAAAACACAACAAAATGAAGCAGCCATTTAGTGCATCAGAGCAGCAGCTGACTGATGTGGTCACAGATTATGTAGTTAGTAACTTTTCTGGAATTTATTTCATTTATCTCTGCTTTATATCTCTGCTGTTGCTCTCTAATCATCACTCCCACAAGGCATTGTGTTCCTATTGAGGCAGCAGCTAAATGAGCTGAGAATTAGATCTATATTACATCAGCAGTGGGCATTGCAGATATTACCAACACATTAAAAGAGAAATTCAAATGAAACAAACAGGAACATGTTCTTTCCTATTCCTGAAATTGATCCTGATTCTACAGCTGAGCAGTGTTCAGGAGGAAGAGATGAGCTTTGTCACAAACAAGCCGTTAGATGAGATCATTAACTGAAGTAGCATTACTGTAATTTCATTTTTCTTTGTCCTTAGAAGTTTGACTAGGCTGGGAAAGGATGGATGCTTTGTTGTGGCAGCACTTTAAGGCTCTAAACTGTGGAGGTCTTGGCTGTCCAGGGGTTATAGCTGGGCAGGCCAGCAGAGCCAGAGCTGGTGGGGAGCCCCTGCTCCTGGCACACGGACACTGGCTCTGTGCCCTTCCCTCGGGAGGTGACGTGGGAGCAGGGCACGGGCTGCCCCCTCCCAAAGGCACCTGCCAGGGCAGTGGCCAGAGCAGCCACAGCCCTGGCTGAGCCCTGCTGCTCCTTGGCAGTTCTGCAAGGCAAGTCTGGGTTTTCAGAAATTGCATTTATTCTGATGGGTGACATTAAAACTACCCTGTGTTAAATGTCCTACAGTTTGATTCAGTGGTTAATTCTGCTCATGGCTTGAGATTCAAATAAACCCTGGAGGTGACATCAATTGGAGAACCAGTCAAAATGTGTGTTATTTTAGCTGTGAGGTAAGCAAGGGTTTGGACAGCCTTCTGCAGCTCTGATGGTGACACTCGTGCTCCTGAGGTCTGGGGTCTCACATTCAGAAGGACCTGGTGATCCATTGGGCTCAGCTGGGAATGACCAAACTGGAATTAATGTGAAGGGCCAAATTCTCCCCACAGGATGTTGAGGGAACCCAGTTTCAGTGGGAACAGCTGAATGTGCAAGACTTGAGACCTCGTACACTCCAAAGTACAGCTGGCTGTACTGGCTGCAGTCAGTAAAAGTCACTCAAACCAGCCCACTTCCAGCTAGGAATCTGGGAGCTAATGTTAGCTCGGGATGTCTCTCGGGGTCTGGGTGTCAGGATGACCCCAAAAGTGTAAAAGTCCTCGTTTCCCAGCCCGCACAGCCAAGGAAGGAGTCTGAATGTGCAGGGTCGGCTTCTCAAGGTTGTTTATTTTCCCTTCTCTAGAACATTCTCTCTCTGCCCTGCTGAGCTCTGTCCAGCAGCTCGGCCATGGCATTCTGTCTGCCCTCAGGGCAGTGTTCACATTTTATACCAAAAACTCCGTGTGCCGTGGTTACAATAACGTGCCAATGTCTGTCATTGATGTTGGACAGTGTGTCTGTGCCTTAAACCAACAGAAAAGTGTCACCAGCACAGCAAGACATGGAGGGCAAGGAGAAGAAGGTCAGGACATGCCCAGATCTCTCCATCTTGTTCCCTTGAACCCCTTCTTTTAAAACCCTAAAATTCTACTTTTTCACCCTGTGTTAATTCAACTGCCACACTACTCAAACCCTTTTGGCTTGTAATTCCTCATAAAAAGTTGGCAGCTTTTCCCATGGGCTAAAATGGAAGCCACAGGTGGTTTTTGACTTTGTGCCAAGGTCTCCAAGCCCCCTGCCAGGGTCTGGAGCCAGCCAGGGCAGCCAGAGGGGTGTCGTGGGTTCCCACAGATGTCCCCTTGCACAGGCTCTTGGAACCTGAAAATGCTGCAGACCTGGGGCTCTGTGCAGTGCTCTCACCGGCTGCAGGGTATCGCTGCTCCCTTGGGAATGTGCAACACACCTGAGCAAAAACACCTGGAGAAACAAACCTCTGATGCTTTTATCTAAATCATTCTCATATTCTAAGAAAAATTACACTTAAAGGAAAGTTAACATTTAAAGCCTTCTGTTATGCTTGCTTTTCATTTGTGCCGGTGTTCACCTCACTTGCCTCAGCATCTGTAACCTTTTCCTCTCTGCTGGAATAGCCATTACCTGTGTGGGGAAAGGGGTGGAGTATCCAGGTGGGCTAAGTCTCTCATCTGTTACTTTGGTTTTATACCTGAAAAATGCCTTTTTTTTTTTTTTTTTAAATCAGCACGAGGTGACAGTGTGGGAATGCCCTGGGCCTTTTTCCATGTCTGACAGCTGTGAGAGGCGGCTGTGGCCTTTGCAATCCCTGAGCTCTCCAAGGTACTGGGAATGTTTCAGGCTTTACTGGCTGTCTTTCAGCTTTGGACAACCATTATTTCTAGTAGGACAAAAACATGATGTTCTATCTCATCCCTGAATCTCCACTTCTGAACCACAACAAAACTGTAATTTTGTTTATATTTACTGACTTTGTTGGTCAGGAAATCCTGAGAGCAGGAGCATATCTTGATAAACTTAAATAGGAACCTCTGAGACTGCACGATTAATTCAGTTTTGGTGTGAATTCAGTAATGGTGTACAATAAATCTGACCTGAATGTAGCAGAAAGTAAGAGAATTCTAAATTAATGCTTTATAATAGGTTTATAGTTAAATAAATTTTGTGAAAGCATAGGGGTCTCATTGTTACTCAGTCAGCTTTCCCCATAGCAATATTTTCCCATGATTAAGTTGGAGATCAGATAACCACCTTATGCAGTATATACCCAATAGCAATTTAAAAAATTCAATATCAGCTGTATTATTCTAAAGACTCATTCCATTTTCAATGCAATATAAGTACAAAATAAAGAGATAAACTACATATAAAATGTAAAACATGGGAAAATTTATCACTTGCAAACATAAAAGCCAAAAGGATAAAAAAGGAGAACAAAAGCAAATGGAAGCCATAAAAGAATACAGAAAAAAAAAAAAGATAAATCCGCAGCGTTACCTTTTCTATATGCATTTGGCTGGGGTTTATTAAGGTGCATTCACTCTAGTACAGAATATAATCACCTCTGTAATGCACTTTACTGTTGCGGGCTAAATTAATTTGTGCCGTGCTGGAAGTGTCGGCCCCTCTGGGTCCGGGGGGACGGGAGTGCCCGGGAGAGGCAGAGGGCCGGTCCCTGCGAGGGAGCGGGGCAGGGCTGCGGCCGTGGGCCAGCACAGGCCAGGGCGGCCAGGGCTGGGGCACCCGTGGCACCGGGAGGGACCTGGAGCATCCATCCATCCCACCCCATGCCACCCCATGCCATGCCATGCCATGCCATCCCATCCCTGCCCTGTCCCTGCCATGTCCGTGTCCCCCCCTGTCCCAGCCCTGTCCCAGCCCTGTCCCCCCCTGTCCCTGCCCTGTCCCCCCTGTCCCAGCCCTGTCCCCCCCTGTCCCTGCCTCCCCTCTGCCCCACGGGATCTCCCCGCTATGGGGCCGCGCTGTGGGGCCGCTCCCCCGCCGGGGTGGGGCTCTGGGGGTGCCAGCCCAGCCTGCCCACCCGGAATGCTGCCCACGCTCCGAGTGCTCCCTCTGCCACCCCTCTGGACGCTGGTGGGCAGTGGGCAGGAGTGTCCCTGTCTGCGACTCTGGAGAGCCAGCACTGCGACTTCTGCTCCTTAAACCCATCTAGGGAACAACTAATGGCTCCTTCCTATCACTGCAGTTAAGGTCGAGCTAACGACTCCGTTATGAATGTGTTCTCTGTTATAATTACTGTATTTTCTGTGTAAAAAGTTGCCCTGAGCTGACATTGTGCAGACGTGGTTCCACCCAGGCACAGATGGTTTGTTTCTGTCCTTTTGCTAAATTGCTATTCATGTCACGATCTCCAGCCGATCCAATAGTTCATAAACACAACAACAGATTTTCCAACGGGCACTCTGGGTTCACACAGCCTTTTTCTCAGGAAATAAAAAAGCTATTAGTGGGAAAATAACCCCACCAAAACCCAGAAAACATTTGAGAGAGAAACTGGACTCCTGCATTATACAGTGACCCTTGTTCCAAAGAGCATCATAATTTCTGTTCCAAAGTCACAAAGTTACTCACTTTTGCTCTTCAGAATCTCCTATGTCAGAAATAAAGAGTCATGAAACAGAGGCAGTAGAATGAAATATTTACTCTGAAAATAAATGACAGGATGTAAATTTCTCGTGTGAATAGCAGTCTGAAAGGGGAGACTTTCCTGAGGAATGATAACTTCCAGTGTCATGCAAAGGTTTGTATCATGGTTACTGCTGAGGAGGTCCTTCAGCTCTTGTGAGTACAAACACATTGGAAGTGGGAAAGGTCAGTGGAGCCACAGTGCAGACCCCAGGAAGCAGCATGGGGCCACGTTTCAGAGGTCTTTGCTGGTTCCTGCAGTACAGCTCCAGGTGAGATTTTGGACTTCCAGGATCTAAAGGTGAAGGTTTGCTGAGGGGCTGCCCTGGCTGCATTCATCCTGAGGTGACTAACTCATTTTGGTTTTGGCAAGCGCTGATGGGGTGGGGAGAGCTGAGTTTGGAGAGAACCACTGAGGGGGAGCCGGCTCTCTCTCCCAGGACCAGCCTACAACTGCACAGGAACCTCCCTCCTTTCTGTGCTGGCTGTAGAACAGTGGGTCTTGTGGGGCACTCCCCTGAATTTTCCAGTTTATTTTTCCTTTGGCATCAATTTATGGCAGTTCTGAACTGGGGCTCATTGTTGTGGCAGATTTCCATAGATCAGAAAGATGACACTGGAAGCAAGATAGGAGAACAGGACCTAGAGGAGTTTGGTTTTTCCCTGACACCATTCCCCTTGTAGCACATCTCAGGGTTTATTTCCCTCCAGGAACATCACCTTGCCAGCCTAGCTGTGCACAGAGAAGCCCCTGTGCCCTGCTCTCCTGGATCTGCCTCTGACACTGAACTGTGCTTGAGGCAGTGCTGCCTAACCCCTAACCTGCTCTGCCTGTGCCCTGCTCTCCTGGATCTGCCTCTGACACTGAACTGTGCTTGTTCCAGCGCTGCCTAAAACCTAACCTGCTCTGCCTGTGCCCTGCTCTCCTGGATCTGCCTCTGACACTGAACTGTGCTTGTTCCAGTGCTGCCTAAAACCTAACCTGCTCTCCCTGTGCCCTGCACTCCTGGATCTGCCTCTGACACTGAACTGTGCTTGAGGCAGTGCTGCCTAACCCCTAACCTGCTCTCCCTGTGCTCTGCACTCCTGGATCTGCCTCTGACACTGAACTGTGCTTGAGGCAGTGCTGCCTAACCCCTAACCTGCTCTCCCTGTGCCCTGCTCTCCTGGATCTGCCTCTGACACTGAACTGTGCTTGTTCCAGTGCTGCCCCTGCACGGAGCTGGGTCAGGGAGAGGGACAGACACCCACGGCATCTGTGGTGGACCCAAGGGCAGGACACAGCCGGGACACGGGCAGGACAGGCAGCTCATTTGGGACCAGACCCGACTTCAGGCACTGGTCAGCCCCGTGTGTTTCTTCCCACGGCCCTGGCTCACTGGCCAGCCCGATGCCAGCCCTGCACCCACCACCTCTGCTCCTCCCTGCCCCTGCTGCGGGGTGCCAGGGCTGTGCAGAGTCAGGGGTGCCCTCAGTGGGTGCTGGCTGCCCCCCACGCTCCTGGGCTGCTCCTCTGCAGTGACCTGTGGGGCTCCTTCCTCTCAGCAAATTCCAAACCTCACCAAACATCAAGACACCTAATTGGGAATAGGCAATAAACTTAATATGCATGAAAATGTGCATGAAAAGCTCTGCCCTCAACAGCAGCAGGCTTTTTAAAATCTCCATAATGCTAAGCAGTGTCTTGCTCACATACCCATGGATCGTGGTGGCTTTGTTGTCATGGATACTGGTACATACCTTGTTTTCTTTCAGAGATCTATCAAGTATGTGCATTTGGATGTTCTCTGGATTTGCCTGAATGTTCTAAGCACATTTTTACACTAGTAAATAATATTAAACAGCTGTGTAATTTATGCTGGAAGACTGAACACACTCCAGCTCAGTATTTAAACACCCTTTCTTCACCCTTGAGATTTCCAATCCAAACACTCTGCCCGATGATATTCTCATTGAGATGGAGCATGACTTGCAAGAAACTGTGTTCTTTCTGTAGGGTTTTCCTCTGAAGAACCTCTCTGTGTACTAACCACTCCCCAGCCACCCACAGGCAGGGGCAGGAGTCACCAGTCTGGTTTTCAAGCATGAGCTGATTCCTTTCAAGATAATTTGAAAGATAATCCCAGCCTATAAAGAAAATCTATCAGATTTCTGCATTGCATCTGCTTCATCCTTTTAGTGAAGACAAGAAGAATATTGCAGGCTGCAGGCACTGTGGGGAAGTCTTGGAAGCAGATTCCCCATCTCTCCTCTCTGGAAAGGCTGGTACTCCACCTGAAGGTTCTGTGCACCTGAAATGGAAGTTTTAAGTCCCAGCAATGGAAGAAAATCCAAACTCCTGCCTTTTGCTTCCTTACCTATTCCTTAGTCCAGGAACTTTGTGCTGCCTTTGGGCTTGACAGCATGAAGCAGAAGATCTCTTGAGAACCAGGAGTGTCCATCTTCTATGGCAGTGACAGCTTCATTAATGCCACGTGCCAGAGCTGAAGCTTTCACGTTCTGGGTCTGGAGCTGGTAAAAAACCCAGGAGATCTCAGTCTCTGTCTGCTGAGTCAGCAGCTCAGTGTAAACTCTGTTGTCTGCTTAGTGACTACACTGAGGAGTACAGCTCAAATAGCTCAGGCTGGGTAATGGGCTTGTGCCTATGGCTTTCAGTATTAAATTCAATTAAGTTTCATTTATCAGCAGCAGAGAAAGAAGATGTTGAAATAATAAGACAAGGGAATGACAATATTCTTAGAAAAGAAAGTAACATTTGTCATGATTATAGAACAAAACTGCAGTAGAGTCAAGTCCCTTATCTGTAGTTTGTGAAGCTGAGAGTACATCAAATAAACATGGGATAAATATTTGAGATATACACACACAAACCCCTGCTTCTGAGAGAAAACAACATTTACTTCCGTACAGTGACTCATTACATGCTTCAGATTTGCTTTTGAATTGCACTGAGGCTGAGACACTGAGTGTGCTGCTTGTCCTGTGGCAAAAGCTGGAGAAAAGCCATGGCCTAAAACGTGAAACCAGGGAGTCTTGAACAACCTGGGATGGACAGAGAGACTTGGTAAGCAGGGGCTGGCTCCTGAGGAGGACCAGGGGAAGGGAGTGGCAGAGCACAAATCTCTCTGGACAGTGAGATCTTGTGGTTTTATTTTCTCTTCCAAGGTGGCAGAAATACCAGACTTGCACATTAGCAGGTGACTGGGAATGAGGATGTTTCCAAAAGCAAGAAATCGAGCCCAGGGCAGGTGTGAGCCCAGGGCACATCTGCAGGTGGTTCTGGACCTGCAGCTGAATCCAGGGTCTGGGTTGCAGCTCTGTAAGGTGCCAGGCTTGGACTCTGCTGCCTTAACAAGGCCCTTGATGAGAAAATTTCAAAGAAGATCAAAACCTAAGAAAGATCCTGATATTCAAAGGAGGCCGGTGTCTTGTCTTTCCTTTGTACCAAAAAAAAAAAAAAAAAAAAAAAAAAAAAAAAAAAAAAAAAAAAAAGGAAAAAAGAAAAAAAGGAAAAAGAGAAAAGGGAAATGTAATTCTGTTTCATTTGTGTGTGCATGAACAAATTAGTTTCAGAAGCAATTTTACAGTAATTATGACCATCTCCAATGGATTAGATTTTCAGAAATAGTCACTCTAATGTCAAGATGAGAACTTTCACGTTCTGATTTTTTTATTTGATGTTCTAACAATTTAAGGGTTCCAATAATTTGCGTGCATGACTAGACTAGAACAAAAACACATTTACTACTTCTGACTTTTGTGACACTGAAAATTTTATGGTGAAGTGATTTTGACCTTTGGAGGAGATAAAAAATTCAAAGGTAACATGATTTTTATCCCTTGGCACAGCATGTTATGGTCTGTAGTTTCAGCTCCTATTCCCTGATAAAGAGGTGTGTTTGATCTTTTACTCCTCCTAATACTTCAAGTGTATCATAATTATAAATTTATTTGGTAATCACTGTGATGGTGCTGATACAAGAATCCATTTAGCATTTCTGTGTCTGTGGTACTTCCTTCCACTGGGGATACACTGTGAATCTATTAAGGTAAAGTACAAAGCTTTCTAAATTTCTTTTAAGTGGAATTTAATTCAAATAAACTTCTGGGAAGTTTGGTGGTTTCTGGGGACATCTGCATGGAAAAGATGTGGTGCCCTTTTCAATGATGTCTTTGTCCATTTTGGTGGGCTTTTGTGGCCAGTTTTCAGCGCCAGCCCGTCGGAATCGCTGCTGCTTGGAACGAGGCTTCACGCCATTTGTGTGGAGTCAACAATTACAAATTATCCATTTCGTGTTCTGTGTGAAATAATCCATCACTGGACACTGCTAAGTGGGTCTGGTAACGTTAAAACTATGTTTAATAGAGCCCACGCCTCAGTGCCACTTGAGATAGGGTCAGCAGTTGCCAAACACAATTAATCACTTGTTTACTGAGGAAGCGAAGAGATTTGAGAGCAAGAGGAAACAACAGGAGTAAGAAGAGGAACAAGCACACAAAATGAAACATAATCATTATACAAAGACCATTTAACTCTAGTTTTTCCTCCTCAAATATCTCCTGAAGATTTTCAGTACTGTCTTGCAGGATGAAGCACATAGATTGCAAGGATGAACCCCGGGGGTGTGAGGAGGATATTTTCCCAAGAGAAAGAAGTGCTGTAACTTCCCATCATCAAAAGCAGGAATGCAGCTCTGGGGTCTCCTTCCCAAAATGCTCAGGAAGGAGGAGCCAGATGGGTGGGGTGCTCTGCTGGAGACTTTGCTAAAGCCTGTCTGAATCTAAGGATGAGAGTGTGCAGGTGCAGCTGTGTACAGGTGTGTGCAGGTGTGTGCTGGGGGAATTCAGTGGCTGCTGTAGGATTTCCCTCAGCCCTGCAGATTCCTGTGCCACGAACACATCTGCTGCCTGTTCTGAGCTGAATAGCCAATGATTAAAAACCCAGCTTCTGGCTCTTTGGGGTGTGACAGGAAGCACAAGGCTTTTCTGCAAATTCTCCAGTGACAGTCTGGGTGGGAGGCTGCCCCTCTCCCTTTCCCCTGCCTGGCATGGGTGGGGAGCCCAAAGCTGCAGCCCCTGTTGTGCTGCACTGAGCAGGGCAAAGCCTTCTCCTCCCTGTGCCCCACTCCACACCCGGCAGAGGGATGGGAGCTGTGCTGGCTGCTGGAGGTGGCTCAGGAGTCAGGCTCAAGACCGTAGGAAAGGCTGCTGAGGCATCTGGGCTGGCCTGAGTCAGAGCACAGAGAGATTTTTAATTCATGGGCTGTTGAATCTGGAGGTCACAGCCAGGCTGGGAGAGCAGTCCTGCCTGGCAGGGCTGTGCTGGGCAGGTCTCAGAGCAGCCCCCACAGCCAGGCCCATCCACCAGCAGGCCCCTGCTCTCACCAGGGATGAGCATTCTGACACATCCCAGGAATGCTTTCATTTAAATGCATCTGATAACCCAGCAAAGGGAAAATGGGAACGGGTTGGCAGGTGGCCTTTCAAATGAAAGGGCGCATGGTAAACTCTCTGCTTGCTGCTGTTGCACCCTGGAATACTAAAGGCATCACACTGTATGCATATTCCCTTCCATTTCCCCATTGTTCTGGCCTTTTTATTGTTCGTATTTCAAAAACTGAATATTATTTCAAAAGGCATAGAACAGTAAGATGTTTTTGGGCTGGTTCATTGCAATTGCAGATGTATGTTCTACTTTTATCCTAACGATCCATAGCAAAACACAGCAAGGATTGCAGCCTTAGACTTCATGCTTTTGTGGAACATACAAATGAGAGTCAGTCTTTATTCTCTAAGCAGGATGGGAAAACAAAATTAATACTAACTCTCGAAGCAATTACCCCCAGGTATCATCTCCTCCAAACCACAGCAAGCTGATGCCGAATGGTGCTTCCTTTAAATCTAAACATACCCTCTGTTCTTACGAGCAGCCGTGCCTGGACATGAAAAAGCATCAGACATCATCATTCATGTATTAACAATTAATTATTTAGTTATTGGCTCAGAGCAAAGACAGCACACCAGGACTTCAGTTGTTTGCATTCCTCAGGCTTGCAGCCATGTGTGCAGGTTGTGTCTTCTGGGAGAAAAAGCCACCTAAAACCACCCCAAGTACTCACAAGTTTGTCCTGCACTGGCTCCCAGCAGGTTAGTCCGCATGGGGAAATCAGTCCTCATGGGGAAATTAGGCACTGATCCTTATTAATAGCCTCGAGCCAGATCTTTTCCCAGACTAAGGCCAAAACACAGCAAAATCTTTTCTTTGAAATCCAATTCTCCTGTACGTGCAAGCAGTACTTCCCACTGCTGAACTCAGCAAATCACTGTAACTCCTCTCTTTGAATTTGTTATATTTATGACACATTTTAACTGTTCTGTTTCAAATGTTGTCAGTGTCTACCTTGTGCTAAACGTTTTCTGTGTTTGGGCAGACACAGATAAATCTCCATAAGGAAGAGCACATACACATACTCAACATGCAATTAGGCTAAATTAATGACCAGCTGCCTGCGGTTCACCACCGTGCTGGAAGTGAGCTGGGGCAGCTCCTGACATTGGTGGAATTGCTTGGCATTTGAGTAGCAGAGAAGAGATGCAAATTGAACTATTTTTTTTTTTTTTACTGTCTGGAATATTTGTGAACTTTGATTACTGGCTGTGACACCACGGTCAGAGGGTGGCTGCTCAGAGCTGGGAATGCAGAGCTGAGCTGTGGCAAGGAGCCACAAATGGTGGTCAGGTCTCCTCTGGCACCAACAGTTGATATTCTTTTGTTAACCAGGTCCCTGTAGTCAGTGAAAGAAGATGATGAGCTCAGTGTGTGCTCATGCTGAGAGGGATGGGCTTGGTACAAGCACAGGTCACTGGGAACTTGGGAAAATAGAAAGTTTAGTCTGAGCAGGCACCCTGGGGAATCATTGATTCTTGTTTAGTTGTCTGGGTTCACAGTGATCACAGAATTATGGAATGGTTTGTGTTGGAAGGGACTTTTAAGGGTCATCTGCTCCAGGCCCTCTGCAATGAGCAGGACCTGTCCTGCTGGACCAGGTAGCTCAGGCCAACACCTTCTGCAGAGCCAGTCTGTGCTCTGGTTTGCAGGAGGGGCACTGCTCCAATCTGAGATGCTGGCATTTGAGATGCATCTTTGTTTTCCTTTTGGCAAGAGTGGGATATATTTCCAGTTCTTGGAAGCTTTTGCTTATTAAATAACAGAAATTAGTTTCTAGAAGAATCTGGAAACAAAATCTATTGCTTTTCTCCTTGTTCTTGAGCCAGTCCCAGCACAGTGCACCCATCTGGGGTTTGACAGGCAGGTGCTGGCCAAGGTGACCTGTCTGGGAGGACGTGCACCAGGCTGTGCTGCTCGTGGGGAGAAGTAATGGCACACGTGTTGTCTGCTATGTAAACACATTTCAAGGGGTAGCACTGTTGTAGTTAGACTTTTGAAAAGTAAGCCAAAATAGCTGTGAGTTTATGGTCACCTTGAAGGCACACAGGCTCAGGAACCTTGACAATGTGCTTAGAAAAAGTAGTGATAATCACAAGTACTTGGAAATGACCGTGGCTTTTACAGACAGATCATTTTAACATTCTGAGCAAAAAGATGGCAAGAGAGCATTGTTAGTGAGCTCATTAGTCCTCTGAAACTGCCAAGCAAAGCCATTAATGGGGAAAATCATATTTGATAAGAATGGAATTTGCAAAGGCAATCTTTGAGGACATGGAAAATGCAAGCATTTGCTGGGGTTGGTTTCCCACCTGTCTGTAAAACCTGAACAGAGCAGCCCCTGACCTCAGGGTGCCTCTGCACCTGGCACTCCCCCTGTCCCTGCGTGGCTCTCACTGGATGAGCTCTGCATGGTGTTGGCATTTCCTTGGATATCTCTTTTGCAGGTCGGCAGTGAATGAGGCATAAACAAACAAACAAACAAATAAATAAATGCTGATTCATGCCTCTCTTTCCTTCCACTATTTATTTTCCATCCTGTTTTTATTTACCTTATTCTCTACATTTCCCTGGACCCCTATTGGCTGGATGTGACAGAATTTTTCCTGCTGCTTCTGTCACCTCATTCTTCACTTTTACAGGCTGTCGTTGAGCTGTGGAGGGCTCCCTCTTCCACTGCAAGTCAGCCTTCAGTGGGTCTTGCAGGAGCTGTGCTGGGTCCTTCATGTGGAGATCAAGGGACTTTCCAGAAACCCTCTGTCAGGAGCCCGGACCCGCAGGTCGCGTGAAGAACACAAAGCCATCAACAGGAGCCAGGTGCAAATCGTTTGGTGTGGGTGTAGGGGAGCCTTGTTTCAATGGACAGAGCTGGGCAGGGAGGCACCACCCAAGTCTGGGCAGGCAGGGGACACCCCCAGCCCAGCCCTGGAGGGGAAGCAGCTCTCGAGCAGGGGGTCATGTAGAGCCCCCCTTTATGAGAAACACAACGTGACACGATGCACGCAATAAACACCAACAAGTCTGAGTTACCCTGGGAAGGAAAGAAGCATGGGCAAAACAAGCCATGTTTTATGAATATTTTTCCTTTTCCCAAGGTTGTAGTTCATTTTATGTTCCGTAAACAAAGCACTGTGAGCTTTTCTTCTTCCAGAAAAACACAGCCCAGCAGGTAAGGAGCAGTTCAGCTTGGATGTAACATGTTCAGCCCTGAAACCAAGAGGCTTAGATAATCTAAACATTTAATATTTGAGTATTTGCACAGGACCAGTGTTATTAATGACAGGATGGATCATCCAGAGTGAAAGTAATCAGTAAAAGGTTTTGATGAGTAATATAGCAATATGAGATTGCATATCCACTGCCAGAATCAGGGCTTCAGACACAGGGGAAAATGGTCACCTTTATTTATTTAGTTAGTTATTTATTCATGGTAAAACTGTCTGGTTTTCTTTCATGGCACAGGAATTACCATTCCCCTCCAGCACGGACGCTGCTTTTCCTTTTAACACTGGACTCCTTTGTGCTTAATTACTTGATCAGAAAAGCTGCTGGCTCTGGCCTCTACTGCAGCTCTGCGCAGCCCTGGAGGGAGAGATGCTGCACACCTGGCTGTGCCTGACGCTGCACATCTGGCTGCGGGCACTGCTGCACATCTGGCTGTGCCTGACCCTGCACATCTGGCTGCGGGCACTGCTGCACATCCCTGCCGCAGCCGCGGTGCCGGTGCCGCTGCAGGCGGTGTGCCCCGGGCAGAGCAGAAGCGATTGTGGCTTGTTCCGGGCCAGCTCCCGGAGCCTGGGGTGGCCGGGCTGTACCACACTGTTCTGGGCCAGCTCCCCGTGCCCGGGGTGGCCGGGCTGTACCGCACTGTTCTGGGCCAGCTCCCCGTGCCTGGGGTGGCCAGGTGGCCGGGCTGTGCCGCACTGTTCTGGGCCAGCTCCCCGTGCCTGGGGTGGCCGGGTGGCTGGGCTGTGCCGCACTGTTCTGGGCCAGCTCCCTGTGCCTGGGGTGGCCGGGCTGTACCGCACTGTTCTGGGCCAGCTCCCCGTGCCCGGGGTGGCCGGGCTGTACCGCACCATTCTGGGCCAGCTCCCCGTGCCCGGGGTGGCCGGGCTGTACCGCACCGCTTCCAGGCGCATCACACGCACTGCTCCCAGCGGGGTGAATGCAGAGGTAAAGCCACGAACCTTGGAAACCATGGTTTGTTGTCGGAGTCCAGGACACCCCTCTGGCTGCCCTGACTGTCTCCAGACCCTGGCAGGGGCCTCAGAGACCTTGGCATGAAGTCAAAAACACCTGTGGCTTCCATTTTAGCCCGTGGAAAAAGCTGCCAACTCTGTATGAGGAATTACAAGCCAAAAGAGTTTGAGTAGTGTAATAGGTGAATTGAAACAGGGTGAAAAAGTAGAATTTTGGGGGTTTATAGATTGTGATTCAGGGGTACAAGATGGAGGGATTTGGGCATGTCCTGGCCTTCTTCTCCTTCATCTTGCCCTCCATGTCTTGGTGTGATGGTGACACTTTTCTATTGGTTTAAGGCAGAGACACACTGTCCAACATAGATGATGGGTATTGGCATGAAATTGTAAACATACACACGTAGTTTTGAGTGTATAAGGTGGGAGCCACCCTGAGGCTTGAGGCAGACTGCTATGGCTTCTTTACTAGATGGACTTCAGCAGGTCAGAGAAAGAATGTTATAGATAAGGAAAAATAAACAACCTTGAAAATCTGACCTTATGAATTCCAGACTTCTTCTTCTGCTGCATGGGCTGGGGCACAAGGACTTTTACAATCTTGGGGTCAGCAAAGCACCGAGACCCCGAGAGTTTGTAACACATGGATGGGAGCAGACACTGCCGTGAGCCGCTCTCTGTTTCTGCACACCTGCAGCAGCACTTACCATCCCTATCACTGGTTCAGAAGGCTTCTGACACCTGCTCCTCCGGCTGAGGAGCACAGGGGGGAAAGGTGATGCATGCTCTGCCTTGGCTGCTGGGGGGAGTCAGTACCAGGGTGAAATTAGCCCTTAACTACAAAGTGTCCTTCCCAGGACACAGCTTTGTGAGCTGTTCACAATCAGATGTGCTTGTGCTTTGCAAAGCACCTGAAGGACTTCTGTTGGTGCTTCCTCCTGCACGGTCCCAGGCAAGGGGGGTCCTGCCCCCAGTATCCACCAGATGTTCACAATCCCCCCCTCCAATGCAAGACTTTAAAACATGCTGCAATGTTGGTTTCACATCCCACATACTAATTCAATTATAACAAAGTAAGATACTAAAATTAAACACCTGGAATGTAAAAAAAAAAAAAAATGTTAATTCATGTTGGAATATTGAAGTTCTGACTTTACATATTTCCTTTCTTCGCTGGGAAAGGGAGAGGGGAGGGAAATTCGAGGGTCCTGGTTTGCAGCAGCCCTTTGCATCCTGCCTTCCCTGCTCCTGCCCGTGCTCTGCCAGACTCGTGTCAGGGCTGGGCAGGCAGTGTGAGAGACTGGGAGCTTTGCTCCTGGAATTATCAGTGCTCAGCCAGAGCTGGGGTCGTGCTGAGCTCCCTGACCTTGCGGTATCATCATCAAACTATCTTTGTGCAGGATCCAGCAGCCTCAGCAGTCCCTGTAGGATGTCATACTCCACGTATCTGGGGGTCTGCCTTTATTTAGAACCACTTTCATTCAAGCTCTTGCAAATCTGGCATATTTTTTTTCCTTCTGGACTGAAGTCAGGTTTGGGCAGCACCTCAACCGTGTTGACTTTTTTTTCCAGATTTTTGTTGGTGCTTCCAGAGGAGCCAGAGGGGATGGTGTCCCCGAGAGCTGAAGTCCCTCCCGCATTGAGCAGCGGGGGCGATCCCTGGTCTAGAGGAAGATGTCCCTGCCCGTGACAGGAGGTTGGAATTGGGTGGTCCTTGAGGTCTGCTCCAGCCCAGGCCACTCTCTAACTGCATGGTCCATGTGGACATCCCCCCCAGAGCCAGGCAGGGTGGGGGGCCCACTGGACCAGTGCTCCCACCCCCTCGCTGTGGCCACCCCTCTGTTTATGGGCTGAGAAATTGTGAGCGGATTGGGTGCTGCGTTTTCACAGCCCCGAGCTGGCAGAGCTGCTTCTGTAACCGATGAAGTGGGAAACTTCACAGCACCGAGTGGTCCTCGGATTCACACCTCCACATGTCACAGTCTGGTGTTAATGTGCTCTGAGCAATAAACATGGGAGAGCACTGGCTGGGCAGCACAACCTGCCAGTTTTCCCCATGCTGGCCGTGCTCTTTGCTTGCTATGGGTGTTCTTACCTCGCTGATGGGGATGGGGCTCTTTGTAATGCCAGGGATTGAGAGGTGCCAGTGCCCTGCCCCGGCACCTGCAGAACAGCCCCTTCAGCCAGGGCCACGTGGGCTTCATGCTCCATACACCTTCCCTCCGTGGGCAATGCTCATCCGTGACTTTGGCATCTCCCCTTGCTCATGGAGCAAGAGGAGTCATATTCACAGAGGAAAATGGCTTTAAGCGAAAGGAGGGTAGATTTTAACTGGATGTTAGGAAAAATTGTTCCCTGTGGGGCTGGTGAGGCCCTGGCACAGGGTGCCCAGAGCAGCTGGGGCTGCCCATGGATCCCTGGCAGTGCCCAAGGCCAGGTTGGACAAGGCTCGGAGCAGCCTGGGACAGTGGGAGATGTCCCTGCCCATGGAAAGGGGTGGAATGGGATGGGCTTCAAAGTCCCTTCCAATCCAAAGCAATCTGGGGTTCTGGGATTCGATGAGATGTCCTAACCCAAGCAGAGATGTAGAAACCCAGGGCACCGGGAATATTTCTCACTCTGGAGTGTCCTGACCCCCAGGGGAGCAGTGACTTTGACCCTCAGTCATAGAGAAAACTTCCAAAGCCTCAAGGTGAACCAGAAACCACAAAAGTGTGAAATGGATTGTAGAGATTGTAGAGAGCAGTGTGGTATGTCACATGGATGAGAAATTTAGGTTTTAGGATTTTTAGTATGTTATAGATGCGTTCAAGATGGAGGATATAGGGTGTTGTCTTGAGTTCCTTTCTTCTTTCTTCTTCTTCCTCTTTCTTCTTGGGTTTGGGTGGTATCTTGTAACTGGGCAGAAAAATCTGCATTGCGGGTCTTTAGGGGTCAGTTACTGGGTTAGAAAGGAAAATAATCTAGGTGTCACTTCTAAATTGGGCAGCTCAGTTTTTGATTAGACTCAAAAGGCCTTGCAGCACGAGGTCGTTGCCATTCTTGTGCTGTTTTTCCTGCACGCAGAGTCTGGTGCAGACAGCACTGAAGTTTTGATAACAACAAACAGAAGCTGAAGACCGAAAAAGCCCAACGTGTCTCTGGTTCCTGACACAGAACTGCTCCAGGAGGGTCTCCCCTGCCAGGGCAGCCCCCAGGGAGTTGCCCAACTTGGGGCCTGCAAACTCACAGAGGGGAACTGGTTTCAGCTGCAGGAGAGTGGGCATGCAGAGGGAGCAGCAGAGCCCCGGTGCCCCCGGTGCAGCCTCGTCACTGGGTCAGAGCCCGGTGGGCACTGGTGCTCAGGAGCTGCCAAACCCCTTTGCTGGGAATGGCGGGGAGGGGGGAGGTTGCTCATAGCAACCTTGGGAGCCCGATCACACCAGGGTGTCCTGGGAAAATAAATATTTATGAGGAAAAGCCACAAATTGCCAAGTTATTCTGCAAATTATTAGAGAACTGGAACATATTGTGGAAGGAAAAGGTATTTTCTGAAAAGACCTTTCAAGCACAATGCCTCATTCTCTGCAATGTTCATCTTCAAAAACCAAGAATGGGGAAGGATTAATGGTCCAGGGCCCTGCGAATTCGCACTTCCCGGAACAAAGAACAGAGATGTAAAGCCTGTCTTCAAATGTCCCTGTTTTCTACAAAGGAATATAATTTTGCTTCTGTCATCATTTCAAGAAATACTTTCTCCACAATGATTTCTCTTCCAAAGTCAAAGAGTTGAAATCTTGCAAAAAAAAAAAAAAAAAAAAAAAAAAAAAAAAAAAAGGAGGAAGAAAAAACCCTTGCATTTTCTGGAAAAAAAAATAACCCAGCAACACAGGCTCTTATTTTGCTGGCAGAGGCAGAAATCACTTGAAACAAGAAGAAAGAAGGAGAAGCTGAACATGTTTCAATTAAAAAAACATTATTAGCTCACAAAGGAAGAGATAAAAAAGGCTGTGCTCTTGAGGAGAGCGATGGGGCTGCCTGCTGTCAGCAGTGCACTCCCGGGGCTGGGGGATTGGTGCCCACTGCCTGCCAGGACAGGGCTGGCTTGGCACTGGGAATGCCCTAGGCTGTGTCTTGGCCCTTCCCCAGCATCCCCAGTTTAGCTGGGGAAGGGGAAAAAATGAAATTGTGAGTTTGCTGGCATTTGGAGTCTGAATCCAAGCACCTCTTGCCTGGCCGAGGCTGGAGGGGGGAGAATGGCTCTGGTGCTGCTCAGGCAGCTGTAGAGGTGACACTGAGGGGTGGCCTCGGTGGCCCCACTGCCGCCGTGCCCCACAATGGGTAGAGGCAGAGGAGATTCTGTGCAAAACACTCCGTACAGGTGTGTGCACAGGTGGAGGAACCTTGAACCCACGGGGGTTTGTCCCTGGAATCTGTGCAGCTTTGGTGTGTGGGCAAAACCAGGTCTTGCTGCCAGGCAGAGCCCCTGCCTGATCACCCAGAGCATGTTCAGAAGCAGAATTATTTGGACTGAAAGGAAATTCAGATGAATCACAAAAAATCTTGTAAGGAATGAATCCAAACTGCTCTTACTACTCACACTAAGAGCAAACACAACATAAAGAAGGTGCTCTGGCAGCATCGTGTGGTTGATGGTCACCAGAGAGCTCATTTTTGTGAATATCTCTTAATTTCCAGGCACTTGTTGTGTGCTTATAAATAAGTAATAACATCTCATCTGGAAACAGACACTTAGGAAATGACATTTCTCAGTGTAACATTTCTCATTTCTCAATGTAACATTGCTATGCAGAGAACACACTTTGAGGGCAACAATCTGACAAGTTAAATGCCTGGTGATGCCCACAGCTGTCCTGGCTGCCCATGAACTCTGTGGCTTTTGAACTTTATTTATTATGGATGATACAATGAGCCCGAGTGCTCCTGAGCAGCGAGGTACTGCTGAACATAATGAGCACCAGCGTGTCCAGCCGCTGGTGACCCGCTCAGCCACCAAGCTGTCACTGTTTAGATGTTTTCCATGCGAGAGTCACCATGTTAATCCATCATTTGGACAGTGGCACTCTCAGGGATGGCACTGCCATAGTGTCACACAGCACTAATTGGCTGTCACTGTCACGTTGCTCTTGGAGCTGCTGTCTCACGAGGGGCACACCCAGGAGGTGTGAGGGGCCAGCAGCCAGAGCCCCTCGCTCCAGGAAGCTCTGGGTTGGTGCTGCTGTGTGGGAGCACCTGGGAAGGCACAGGAGGAGTACCTTGCTCCTGCTGGTTTCCCAGGGAAATGCCTGGCTGCACTGGAGAGAGGAAAAGCTGTCCCTTTTATCTGCTCTCCTCCACGGCCGATGCAGAGGGTCCCTCCTCCTGCCGAGAGTCTCTCGTCCAAGTGCTCATGGGGTGCTGTGGCTGGCTGAGGAAGGAGGGACAGGTGAGCCACGCCACACGCTCAGGCATCCTCCTCATCTGGCTTGGGATGGCTCTGGGGAAGGTGGGGCAGGAATTGTGGCTTGGTATAATAAATACAATTTAAATTCCCCTTCCCCTGTCCCTTTTAAATGAGAAGTTGTCTGGATTTTTATTTCCCAAACAATATTTTAACCACAGCTCTGTATATTTCCTCTGTTCTTTCTGGATACTGCTTTTAAGATTTTACACTGTTTTTGGATTGTGAAAGGGTCATTATGAACTCACACCTCAAGCTACAAGATAAATATATAATTACATATCCTACAGCTCCCTCCCTCCCTCTCTATCTCATGTAACTGACCTGGCAGGTTCATTCTAATGCTCTGAAAAATTAGTGATGGATCTCACTCACGTTTCAGAAATGGCAACACTCTTCAAGGCAAGAAAGGAGGAACCATCTCCTGCCTGGACGATAAACAGGACTTTTGTCTGATGTCCCGGTACCTGGGTATGAATTAATCATCAGCCTGCAGTGGAGGAAATGTTCCCATTTGCTCGGCAGCAGAGGGATTCAACTCCTGCTTCATGAATTCTTTATCGTTAAAGCTTATATATCATGTAAATTAACTATGAGTGCCTGCAGCTTACTAACAAGAACGGTGCAGGATTTCATGGCCAGTTCTCACACCTCTGAGAGCTTGTGGTCAACAGCAGGTGAGGAAATTGAGACACATCTTGGGGTTTCAGTTTGGATCACGTGTTCTTCCTGAAGCTTCTCTGGAATTTTGCCCAGCTGTGACCTCTTGCTGTAGCTGCTCCTGTGGGACCAGAAGGTTCTGAGTGTTGGAGTGGCCAGAGAGGGGACAGGGAAGGTCCCAGGGCTGGGAGGTGGGATGGAGCTCAGGCAGGACTTAGGGCCCCATCCTGGGCTGGAGGAAGCTTCTAGGCCCTGGATAGAGGAGGGATGGAGGTGGCCTGGGGACATTATGGTCTATTTGTTGTCATCTTGGAGCCCTGAGAATTTGGGCCCCAAGAATGGGATAGTCACAGCATCTCAGACTGGCTGAGGCTAGTAGGGACCTCAGGTTGGCTGGTCCCTGAGCTGCATGAAGAGTCGACTGTTGAAACAGAAGAGCTCCAACAGCATCTTATAAACCACTGCCTCCCTGAAATACAGCACAAGACATGGTGGGTGCAGCTATAGCGTCGCCTCCATACGTTGTTAGAAAGTGAGATGCTGACAAGCAAAATTTTTAAATGGTGAGGTCCATGGGAAGTGGTAAAACTGCCCTTGATTTGGCTCCCCTCTCAAGGAGGATGTGCAGGAGCCTGCTGTGAGCACGGCAGGGCTTGATGAAATTAGTAAGTCGTCTGTTCAGGCAAGTGCCTCTCCAAGCCATGGCATCCTGAGCACCCAGGTGTGAGGCTGCTGATGGTTTGGAATAGAATTCAGCTTCATGAAGTCTTGGGGTGTTTGTTGATGCAGAGAGAGAACTCTGCCTTCTGGCTTTCTGTTAAGCCACTGCTTCTTCAGATGCCTCCTCCCCGTCTGGCGTGCGTCAGGGTGTGCTCTGTGCCTTCATCCACCCGAGGGCAACGGCCCTGAACTAAAGGAGGGGGCACCTGGATTAGGGATTAGAGGGACATTTCTACCTGGCAGGGTGGGCAGGCCCTGGCACAGGTGCCCAGAGCAGCTGGGGCTGCTCCTGGATCCCTGGCAGTGCCCAAGGCCAGGCTGGATTGGGTTTGGAGCACCTGGGACAGGGTGAGGTGTCCCTGCCATGGCAGGGGGGGCACTGGGTGGGCTCTGAGGTCCCTCCCAGCCCAAACCAGCTGTGACTCTGATCAGACATTTTGCCATTTTCTCAAAACCCTTTGTGCTGCAGCTTCCCACGCTCGGCTGAAGCTCCAGCTCCATAGTAGGAGGACAGTTTCAAGGATGGAGGTAATAATCTCTCCCTCCTTTTCTCTCTTGCTTATTGTTTTTTCTAACCACCAACTCCATCTCGTCTGTACAGATAATTTCTATACAATAAGCCTCGTGGAACAGCTTCAAGTGTTCAGTGTAATGACGGGAGCAGTGAGGCAGCTAGGTAGATAATTTATTTGATTTCAAAATGCTGCCACATTTATACATGGAAAACTTTAAAGAAAATTAAACTCATTAAAAGCCCCCACATAAATTGTTTTTGCAACAAAGCAATTAAGAAATCTCGCCTCTCCAGCACGGTGGGCAACATTCTAAATAAAATAAAGTCCAAATTACCTTTTGCTGGAAACAAAGTAAAAGCTATCTCTTGTGACTTAATAAGAAATGGGGGTTTTAGAATTAATACAAAGGTTTAGCAGCCTCCTTCTGTATATGTTGCTAAGCATTTTTCTGAAATTGCCTCAGAAAAAGGCAAACAATGCAGAAGGATCACAACCATGAGAGAGTTTGGGGTTTTTTACCCAACTAAATTACAATGCTTTACAATACAGGAAAAGGAGTCAAGGATTTTATTTTCTTCCCCAATACACACATACAGAGGTTTGACAGGGTTTTATTTGGATTTATTTTCATTATCTTGGCTCCAGAGTACTCTTTAAAGCCCCCCCCCCCCCCCCCCGCCCCAGTTTCTGTGGGAATGAAGAAATAATGCTGCAGGAATGAACTGCAGAATATGGGGGCTGTGCTATAAATCCTGAGCAGGTTTTACCCACAGCAAGGGTCCCTCTGGGCACTGCAGAAGGGCTGTGAGGATGGGCCCTGACACCAGAGGGTGACACGGTGGCTGTGCCTGATGGCCCCAGGGAGCAGCAGAGCAGGGGAAGCTGCGGTGATGGAGTGGCAGGGTGGGATGCTGGCAGCCAGGGAGGGACCCCTGCCCAGGGAGGGACCCTGCCCAGGGACTGACCCCTGCCCAGGGAGGGACCCTGCCCAGGGACTGACCCTGCCCAGGGACTGACCCCTGCCCAGGGACTGACCCCTGCCCAGGTACCTCCCTGGGGGACGTGGCCACCTCTCTCTGCTCCCTCCTGGGGGTGTGCTGGGAGCCGGGGGCTCTGCCATGGAGCACCCCAGGACGGGTTCATACAGAGACAGAACGGTTTGGGTTGGAAAAGCCCTCCAAGACCATCGAGTCCAACTGCCAGCCCAGCACTGCCGAGTCCTGCGCTGACCCACGTCCCTAGGGCTGCTCCCATCCCCTCTCTCATCCCACGGGTGCTGTGGAGGGCCAGCTGTCACTGTGCCAGTGTGGTGGCACCATCACAGCGTGTCCCAGGCCAGAGGGAGGATGTTGAACAGGTCATTTATAAATTGCAGCTGTGTAGAGGAAGTATGAATCTACTGAGATGTTCCTGCTGGATCAAGCTGTTCCTGCCCCTCTTGGAAAGACGCTGATGGAGAACCCCTCTCTCCTTGCAGGGTCTCTGATGCTCTGGAAAGAGCTGAAGAAGGACAGGACACATTCAGTTCCTCTTGGATCTCCACCACCATGCCTGCCAGGCCCAACGCTTGTCTCAGAGCTGGGGAAGTGCTTTTGTGGGATGACAGGCTGCTCCACGCAGCACTGGAGCTCTGCAGACCCCATCCACACAGAAAAGCCTTCCTTTGGCTCTGTGTGTGACAAGGAAAACAGCTCCACAGGCCAGGCTGGCGGCCCTGGAGCGGGGAGCCATGCAGCCTGGGCTGTGCAAGCCTTTGGAAGACGGCCAGTCCCGTAGGGTCCCTCCCAAACCTACTTAATTGCATGAAATAAGATGAAAAGACAGGCTAATGAGAAACCCCATCTGCCAGCCAGCTAAAATTAAGGCTGCCTTCTTCAGTGAAATGTGCTCAGATATCTGTATTCCTTTAATATCTCCTCAGATGGCCGAGCAGGTTTCAGACACGTAGCGGTGCTGCTCTCAGCTCTGATTTTCTCCTTAGTTTTCCTAGTTTGCCCCTGAACAGCAGGGGAAGTGGAAAAAATTGGCTGAAGGATTCTGTTTCAGCATGAACTTATTTTAGAGAGCATCAGCTCATAAAGCTGCCATCCAACCTGCTCATTATTACATTATATTACGTGATTCAATGATTCATGATATCAAATTGGTTACGGATGGATGTAGCAGGTGGTCTCAGGGCACTTTTGAACTTGCTAGAAGAAACTGGGACAGAAATTCAAAAGAAGAGAATTTTCAGAACAACCATGAGGGTATTTGTATGGGGAAAGGAGATACATAGGGAAAGGTCTTTTATTTCCCCTGCCCTGCCCAATGCTCCCCTGAAACCTCTGCGCACCAAAGCAGCTGATTTGTTTCGTTTACCTTTCTGATCACTCTCCTGGTGTTCGAGGGCAGGTGTTTGTTGCTGCAAGGGATTGACAAGCGAGTGCCCACACTCTGAGGGCTCAGGGGAGGGGTCTGGCTGAGGAGGGGGTGCAGCATAAAGGGTCCAGGGGCACGCTGAGTCCCTCTGCACGGCACTGGGCAGAGGGGCAGCACGGCGTGTCCTCTGCAGGGAGGAGGCAGCACCGAAGCCTGGCACGGAAGCCTGGCACGGCTCTGCCACCCCCAGCTGCAGCGGGATGTGGGCTGGAGCTGTCACCCAGTGCCAGCGTCCCTCCTCCTGCTGAACCCAGCCCAGGTGGAGAATGCAGAGACATGGCTTTTTAACCACCCTGCGTGCACATCAGGAACCAGCTGGCAAGTCAGCAAAAGTTCCAGCAGTGTGAAGTCGTGGACAAGAGCGGGGAATCTGTCAAAACCTAGAAACAAATTACCACCAAACAACTCGTAGTACCTGAAGACCGTGCAAGGACAAGTTCTTAAAGCAAATTGTGCACATCTTTGGAAAACACGTATTGATTTCAACCATGCCAATTGAGAAATAAATGTCTAATCACTGTTTCATGGATTAAAACCGAGGGAAAATGTATTTTTTCTCTCTCCACAACCTATTGTTCAAACAAAGTAGTCTCAGTTAATCAATCTTGTGATAATAGCTTTCAGGGCAACAGCGTGATTGAAATCCACCTTTCTTTATTTTTCCATACCACAATGCAAAGAGAGCCGGGTAGGCAGGAATACAGTTACAGCTATCTACATCGACATGGCAATTATTTTAGGGCTGTTTTTTTGAGGTTTTGGTGGTTCTCTTTCAGAATCTAGACTTTCTGCCGTGTGAAAAGGTATCTTTGAAAGTGATTAAGCCCAATTACCAATTGCAGACCTGACATCAGAGGTTCTGTCAGCTCTGGTGAATGACTGAAGTGACGAATGAGTGTGTGCCAGTGAGTAGGGAATGATGTATCTGCCTTCCCCAGCAGTAGAAAGTGACCTTAAATGCTTGATTTTACTTTGTCTTGAAGCAGGGTCAGGAGCAGGAGGCACTTGAAGTCAGGGCAAACTGCTGAGTTGCTGGATTATTCCTGGAGGAATGCATTTGTGTCCCTTGCTTTGCCCCAGGATGAACCTGTGCAAACAAACCCCCCTCTGAAGGAATCCACCCCTTGGAGGGGCTGGGCACAGGGGAGGGAGAAGACTTGGTCCTGCAGATGGAGAGAAACACTGGGAAGGAAAAAACCCCTACACTTAAAAATGAAAGCTGAGGTTAAAGTGAGGAACACTGGTGGAGCTGAGAGAGCCTGCACGATATGATAAGAGCATGTTTTTAAGGAGTTCTCATTTTGGTGAAAATTAGTTTTGGATCCTCATCAGTGTATTCAGGAGAAAAATATGACTGTAATGTCTATAGAAGAGAGATAAAAAGGAGATCTGCTGAAAGAGAAGTAATGAATTTACACTTCCAACATCCATTCTGAGGTGCAGAAGATACATTACTCTACATTATGCCTATATTAGACTTAAATAAATTTCATTATGAAAACAAGATTAGAGGACAGCAGAGCAATTTGAAAACAGCCAGTAATTATATGATTGCTTAAAATAAAGAGCTTTCAGGGTCGTAATACATGTACTTTTGGATAACCATATATAAAATTCACATTAAAATGATGTAAAGGGATAGTATTAAATGCACTAGAGTGTAGGGTTTAGGGCTGCCTTTAACCCTTCCTGTCCCCCTCTGCTGGTCCACAATCCAGCTGCCTCGTGGGAAACAATGAGGATGAATCCCATTTGTTGGGGGAAAGAAGTGATACACAGGGACCCGTTCAGCACAGTGGCAGGTGTGCCTGGCACCAGGAGAGCAGGGCTGTGCTGTGGCCCTGTGCTCAGCACCCTGACAGTGCCCACACGGTGCTCAGAGCTGCTGACCTGCTCATCACCAGCCATTCCTGCACCCAGGCCCCTCCACCCCAGCAGCAAAGATGCTGTGGTCTAAATTACGAGCAGACACCACTGTTCCCACGCAGAAAATCTCATCATGTAGATCTACCAGCCATCTACTTCTCCAAAATGTGTTGCCTTGCAGAATTCACTCCAACTGTTGTTATGCAAAGTCATTTGGTGCTGGTGTTGTGCAGGGCTCTCTGCTTTCCAGCTGAGATCCCTCTTGCTAAAGCAATATGTGGAAAGGAGTGTCAGAAAGTCTGCTGTAGGACCTTCACCTGTTAGCCACACACGGGGAACTCTGCAGCTCATTTCAGTCAGTTTTATGCAACCTGTGTAGATAAGTAGGATGGAAAATGCAACCTGTTGATTCTTCAAATATTGCTCCTGGAGTGTTCCAGATCTTGTCTCCTTGGTGAGATGGGCTGGCAGGCACAGCTTAAACACCAGGACAGGAGGAGGGCTGGAGCAGGGAGGGACCAGCTCAGGGCTGCTCTGCCCTAAGGATGGGGACAGAGTCCCCTCGGGGCACGGAGGGGTCCCACCGTGGGGAGGGGGATGAGGGGACCCCCTTCACTGGCTCTGTGACACTCCCCTCCCCAGGGACCTGCCAGACCCCTGCCAAAAACCTTCCTGCCCACAAACTGTGGGGAGCTGCCATGAATGAGCCCGGCCAGGCTGTGCAGGTAATGTGCTTTTACAGGACCCAGGTACAACTCCAAATAGTGGAGTTTGCACGTGCATATATTCCAAGCCTGGGCCTTCTTTAATTAAATGCAAATTCTTATTTTCTCCAGTTTTATTCAGGGAAAATCTGGCTTGGATCACAGTAAAATCTAGCACTTTGGAGAAACAGAAAATAATTTAGAAAGAAGAAATAAAATGTAGCTGTACTTTAATTAAAAGTAAGGAACCTCCTGTCTGATCAGGTGCAAAAGGGGTGTAGGTTTGCACGGGGTGCTGAGCTGCCTCAGGACCATAAAGGATTCTGTGTGAGATGGATCCTCCTTTCTATCACTTGTGCACCTGAACTGATATTTGAAAGGTTATAAATGCACCTTATCACTTGGTATTTTTCTCTGTGAGGAGCTTCGAACCAGGTTTTCACTTTGCTAATATTTTTATTTTTCCTCCTTGGGTCCTCTTGCTTCCTTGGCCGGAAGATGAGCAGAGGCCTAACAACTTAATCTGGAGTGAAATACTGCCAGTGCAATATTCTCTGAGCTCATCTGGTCTGGGACTTCCAAGCTGATAAGGCCTTTGAAAATAATGGTAATTGGGGTTGTCTAAAATATAATGTGCAGGCTGAGATGTGGGCATCTCACAGAGCAAAGCCATGGCCTGGGAGGAGAGGAGAGGAGAGGAGAGGAGAGGAGAGGAGAGGAGAGGAGAGGAGAGGAGAGGAGAGGAGAGGAGAGGAGAGGAGAGGAGAGGAGAGGAGAGGAGAGGAGAGGAGAGGAGAGGAGAGGAGAGGAGAGGAGAGGAGAGGAGAGGAGAGGAGAGGAGAGGAGAGGAGAGGAGAGGAGAGGAGAGGAGAGGAGAGGAGAGGAGAGGAGAGGAGAGGAGAGGAGAGGAGAGAGGAGAGGAGAGGAGAGGAGAGGAGAGGAGAGAAGAGAAGAGAAGAGAAGAGAGAGAAGAGAGAGAAGAGAAGAGAAGAGAAGAGAAGAGAAGAGAAGAGAAGAGAAGAGAAGAGAAGAGAAGAGAAGAGAAGAGAAGAGAAGAAGAGAAGAGAAGAGAAGAGAAGAGAAGAGAAGAGAAGAGAAGAGAAGAGAAGAGAAGAGAAGAGAAGAGAAGAGAAGAGAAGAGAAGAGAAGAGAAGAGAAGAGAAGAGAAGAGAAGAGAAGAGAAGAGAAGAGAAGAGAAGAGAAGAGAAGAGAAGAGAAGAGAAGAGAAGAGAAGAAGAGAAGAGAAGAGAAGAGAAGGTGTGGGGCTGGGGGCTCTGCTCTGATCCACTTCCAGCTCCTGGGGAGGGGGCTCGGCACTCAGGCAGGGAGGGAGGGGATGTGACAGCAGCAGATCTTCAGGTCTCACTGAATAATTTAACTCTGAAAAAATGAAATCAACCTTCCTCCCCTGGAACTCTATGATGGAGAGAGTGAGCACTGCAAGGGGGAGGGAGAGGGAGAAGAAAAGTTTGAGAAAACCCAAGACACTGTTTG
The DNA here is from genome assembly GCF_026979565.1 of Vidua chalybeata. Taxonomy (NCBI): domain Eukaryota; kingdom Metazoa; phylum Chordata; class Aves; order Passeriformes; family Viduidae; genus Vidua; species Vidua chalybeata. The sequence continues at coordinate 4,919,856 of NC_071538.1, forward strand.
AGGAACCTAAAGTACGTAGAAGAGGATATTTTAAATTTCCAGAATCTTTAAGTCAATTGCTGATATGCTGATGTTTTCAGAACAGGAAAATTTCAAATATGACATTTTAACAATTTTAGCTATGCCAGACTAAAGTATTTTTTTCTCCCTGCTAACTCCAAAGAGAGGTCCAAGTGAAAACAGTGCCACTCTGAGTGCAGCATCATCACAGAAATGAATTTTAGTGCTTAAGGAGTCAAAAGGCAAAGCCAGCTGATTCCTTCCTTTCATGCCAGATGGAATGTGTATGCCTTTATATACAGATGAAGGTCCAATGGGAAAATAATTTTTTTGAAGGGAGCACATCAGAGAGGCCAGGGGGATGTTCTGAGTGCCAAATGTGCAGGCGTGATGCAAACTGCCTTTGATCTAAGACTGGCCTGGTCACTAATGACACGGGGATCCCATGCCAGATCAGATGAGCTACACATTCCACAGGTGGCCAGGGCGAGCAGGGACACTACACACGTGCTCAGCAGGGTGGTGTTTACCAGCCCAGATGCCTCTTTGATTTCCTTCTGCTGTAGCCTGAAAGTGCTCTTGGCCCTGGATCTAAAGGCACAAATAGAAAAATATGACTGAATCCTGAATCCTGATGGCTAATTGCTCTGGACAGCCCCTGACCCTCCCCCAGACACCTCTCCAGCAGAGCTTGCCTTGGGACAGAGCTGGGCAGTCTCCTTGTGGTTCCAGGTGCCTGCAGCCAGCCAGCCCAGCCCCTTTCAGCCTGATCTGAGCAGGATCCTGCCCCCAGCAGCGGGGCTGAGCCAGGATACCCCAGAGAGAACATCCAGCAGGGCTGGCACAGAGTGACCCAGCTCTAACAGCTCCAGGGCTTCCTGACACTTGGGCAAGACCTCAAACCAGGCTTGGGCTAAAAGGATTTTCCCGGTCTGGGTCCTCAGAGAGCCAGGACAAGTGTGGGTGAACAGCACAGAAATATTTTCAAAAATCCCATTTATTCCTTGGGATACACTGATGCAAAATGCTTGCACAAAGCCCATTTCCCCAAAAGGCACTTATAAATCAGATTCATGCCATGATGAACAAACACAGAAGATTGTAAAAATCACCCGAATGTGCGAAACTTATGAAAGTCCCAAAGAAATGAAAGGAAGATCTGACTGCAATAACAGTTCAGTCAGCTCTGGTAAGTGCACTGCCTGCAGCAAATAGGCAGTTGCCAATATTTATGTTATTGCTCTGTCTCTTATTCTTCTGGGTAAGCCTACCCATCACTCCAGACTGACACCAGCAGTAAAACCCCCAAATCTGAGTGAAACCGAGGATCACTGCAGCCAGCTCTATTTATTACCTCTGGCTGTTAACAAATCACCTGCTCGATGCTTTGATGCACTATCTTTGTAGGCACGCAATGTGGATTGACTGGTTTCCAATTCCCCTGGCCCCCCTTTTTAAAAATAAAGACTCCTGTTCCTTTCCCAGCCCACTGGGACATGCGAGAGCTCTCCAAGATAATCAGGAACATAAGTGATTGCTTCCCTGAGTTCCCCAGGTTTGCCTGGTAAATGTCACAAGCCTTCCTGCCTTTGATTAGAGCCTCATTTAATTTAAATATTTATTGATCTTTTATCTCCCTATTTTGGTGTGGGTTCCTGCCACCTTGCTGCAGAGATGTGAGTGACCAGCAGCAGAGCAGGTGGCCAAAGCCAGGCAGAGCCACGTGTGCAGGAGCAGGCCTTCAGCAGTCTGGAAATTCACCCTTTGCAGGACAAGCAGGGGCTGGGATTTTCCTGGTGTGAGATAAGGAGGTCATCGATCGCTCGTCAGGTCACCTCTATTGCATTTTTAATTCCCTGGATGTTGCAAATATTTATTCTACTATCAACAACTCCTCAATTAAACATAAAAGAAGATCTTTTGGGCCGTGCTTTCCAGTGTTTTAAAACATTCAAACGTGGGCTGCAACTTCATTCCAGCTATCCTGTCCATGTGTGAGGCAGAAATCACGTCCAGTAGCGTTTCCAGAGGAAGCTTCCAGACCTTTTTACTCTCACATTCCACACTCACTTGGGAAGTTACTGGTGTGCAGTTGTGAATATCTTGGTTTTATTTAATGCTAACAAAGAAATTAATTGAATGGGTTTTGGTATTTATGCAAGGATTATTAACAAGCAAAAGGATTTAATTTTCTATGCAGGCTCTTGGCCCTTGCCTGTTGGAGAAGAGAGTGGGAAGTGTCCAGCAGGAAGGGCAGCTAAGGGAGGGATTGCACTGAGGTTTTGCCTCCATGACTTTACCTTCTTTTGGTTCAAGAAATGCCCTCAGGTGAACCAGACATTCCACAGGTGTCCAGGATGAGCAGGGACACTACAAACGTGCTCTCTTTGAATTCCTTCTGCTGTAGCCTGAAAGTGCTCTTGGCCCTTGGATCTAAAGGCACAAATAGAAAAATATGACTGAATCCTGATGGTTAATGGCACACCTTGGGACAGTGGAATTTCTTATGTACTGTTCATTTCAATCTGAAGACATTTTAATTAATATAATTTTTTAAAAAGGCTTTTTATGTTCTACAGGCCTATAATTTCAGATCTATGAAAATATCTGCTTGCATATGAAACAAGAGCAGAAATAAGAAGAGATCTTGACCTTTTGGACTTTGATTGCCAAAGCACCATGAGATGAAAATCATGGAATCACAGAATGGTTTGGGTTGGAAGAGACCTTAATGACCATCTTGTTCCACCCCTCTACATTATCCTAAGACTCAATGTGCAATTAGGACATAACACCGTGTCCTTTTGCTTTATACTCTTTGATGTCTTGGTTATCAGGAATCACTAATGTGAGCTTTGCTTGAGTGAGGTCGGTGTTGTGGCCCTTGGTTGTCCAGATAATTTTTCTTAACCTTGACATTATCTATGAGACTGTAAAAGGCCACAACTCCAGGTCAAAGTAGTGTAAAAGACATTTCTCTTTCCTCTCTGAAAATTAAAAATATAAGAAAACTTATTTTTTTCCTTCTAAGAGTGTGAGAACAGACATCCAAACCAATTTTTAATAAAATCCCAGTGAATCCTGGTGCGTTAGAGCCTGCAGCTCCCAGGCACACATTTCTGTGTTCAGCTGAGTCAAAATGTAGGATAACAATCCAAGCCAAACGTGCCCCCAGCCCCAAAGCCCAGAATGCCAAGCTCAGGAAAGGCAATTTAAAACGATGGCAGTTCTCCACCTCGACAGACTCATTTTCTAATTCAGACCACAAAAGGCTCTTTCCTGATTTGTTTAGATGCTGTAATTGCAGAAGTCACTGGCAAATCAAGCGTAAAAGTGCAAAGGTGTGGGGAAAAGTCTTTCTGTTGGAGAAACCCCATGATAAGTGATCTACTTGCAGTGCAGCCTGGGTTTTTTTATTAGAGTATTTACCATTAACTCTATCCCTAGTGGCCAATTACTGTCCTTTTTATGTCTTTTTATTGTGCAACTCAGAGAACACTGTGCAAACAAACCCCTTCCGATATTCCTCAGCAATTATTCCTATGATCACAGGCCTTTCTTTTCTTCTGTGTTTGCTGTGTCTGCAGAGCCCCACGGAGCTCTGTAGAACCCCTCTGGTCCCTGGGGCAGCCCAGCCCCAGCTCCTGCTCCAGCCCCAGCACCTCCCTCTGGCAGCTGCACTGCCACCCCAACGTGCACTGAGGTACCAGGGGATCTTCTGGGGCACCCTGGTGTCTGCTCTGGCCAGCACCAGCCTTGTCCTGAATCCTTTCCACTGCATCAGCCCAACCTCAGCTCAGTCCAGCTGGAGCATGTCCAGCCCAGCCCAGGGCAGGTGGTTGGGTGCATCCCTACCTCCACTCAAGAGAAGTTCCCAGATTTGGGCTATACAAGTGTTTTTCACCAGTTCTTTTTCCCCAGTATTGTGACCCACGGGCAGGACAGTCCTAGAAGGAGGTTCAAATAATGTGGCACATCCTCTTCTAAGTTGCCATCAGTTTGGTGGCAGGTGCTACAGGAGCAATAAAATCTAAACAAACTTTTAGATATCAGTGACAATGTACTGTGGTAAAAGAAAACTTACAGAGTCTTTTAAAAACTGATCTGATAGGTAGCAAACAAAACACAAATCATTTTACTTGGTGCTGGCATGTCCCTTGTGCTAGGCTGAAGGCTGATTGGATGTACACTGCTGCTCCTGTGAGCACCTGGGGGCACAGGGCTCTGACACAGGGCTGGTGACACTGGGGACAGCCCTGGTGTCCCTGAGCAGGTGCTGGGTCACAGAGCTGGGATGGGGCTGCTGGGGGAAGGAAATAAACCCCAGGTGTGGCATCAGCAGAGCTGCTCCTCGCTGGGGACGCTGTGCCCCAGCAGCGGTGGTGCAGTGGCTGCATTGCAGCCCCAGCAGCAGTGTGGCTGTTGGTGTTTGATTTGCTGTTCCAGCCCAGCAGCAGTGTGGCTGTTGGTGTTTGATTTGCTGTTCCAGCCCAGCAGCAGTGTGGCTGTTGGTGTTTGATTTGCTGTTCCAGCCCAGCAGCAGTGTGGCTGTTGCTGTTTGATTTGCTGTTCCAGCCCAGCAGCAGTGTGGCTGTTGGTGTTGAGCTGTTCCAGCCCAGCAGCAGTGTGGCTGTTGGTGTTTGCTGAGCTGTTCCAGCCCAGCAGCAGTGTGGCTGTTGGTGTTTGATTTGCTGTTCCAGCCCAGCAGCAGTGTGGCTGTTGGTGTTTGCTGAGCTGTTCCAGCCCAGCAGCAGTGTGGCTGTTGGTGTTTGATTTGCTGTTCCAGCCCAGCAGCAGTGTGGCTGTTGCTGTTTGATTTGCTGTTCCAGCCCCAGCAGCAGTGTGGCTGTTGGTGTTTGCTGAGCTGTTCCAGCCCAGCAGCAGTGTGGCTGTTGGTGTTTGTTGAGCTGTTCCAGCCCAGCAGCAGTGTGGCTGTTGGTGTTTGTTGAGCTGTTCCAACCCAGCAGCAGTGTGGCTGTTGGTGTTTGATTTGCTGTTCCAGCCCAGCAGCAGTGTGGCTGTTGGTGTTTGATTTGCTGTTCCAGCCCAGCAGCAGTGTGGCTGTTGGTGTTGAGCTGTTCCAGCCCAGCAGCAGTGTGGCTGTTGGTGTTTGATTTGCTGTTCCAGCCCAGCAGCAGTGTGGCTGTTGGTGTTTGATTTGCTGTTCCAGCCCCAGCAGCAGTGTGGCTGTTGGTGTTTGCTGAGCTGTTCCAGCCCAGCAGCAGTGTGGCTGTTGGTGTTTGTTGAGCTGTTCCAGCCCAGCAGCAGTGTGGCTGTTGGTGTTTGCTGAGCTGTTCCAGCCCAGCAGCAGTGTGGCTGTTGGTGTTTGCTGAGCTGTTCCAGCCCAGCAGCAGTGTGGCTGTTGGTGTTTGCTGAGCTGTTCCAGCCCAGCAGCAGTGTGGCTGTTGGTGTTTGATTTGCTGTTCCAGCCCAGCAGCAGTGTGGCTGTTGGTGTTTGTTGAGCTGTTCCAGCCCAGCAGCAGTGTGGCTGTTGGTGTTTGATTTGCTGTTCCAGCCCAGCAGCAGTGTGGCTGTTGGTGTTTGTTGAGCTGTTCCAGCCCAGCAGCAGTGTGGCTGTTGGTGTTTGATTTGCTGTTCCAGCCCAGCAGCAGTGTGGCTGTTGGTGTTTGATTTGCTGTTCCAGCCCAGCAGCAGTGTGGCTGTTGGTGTTTGATTTGCTGTTCCAGCCCAGCAGCAGTGTGGCTGTTGGTGTTGTTCTGTGGGTGCACAGAGCTGTCTCTGTCCCCCTGGATGTCCCCTGTGGTGTGTGGGCTGTGGTGGCAGGGAAGGACCAGCGGCTCCTGGCCATGACAGACGTGTTCAATAAAGCTGCTCAGCTGCTGCAGTGCCCTCTGCCCCTCGCCACGGCTCAGAGTGAAGTTAAGGCACATCACATCTACATTTAGGAACCCATTTTACGGGAACACGCCGCTGTTTCCCTCCTCCAGAGCCGCCTCCTGCCCGGCACGGAGCCGGAGCGGGCGTGCTCGGGAGGATGATCGCTGCTATCAGAGGGATGTCTCTTTCCAGCAGCTCAGCCTGTGCAGGCCCCAAAGGCTGCACGAGAAATGAGCCACTCAGGGCTGCTGGAGAACAGTTATCTGAAATTTGTGTTCTTTACGGAGCTAAACTGCAAAGTACATGAAGCAGCAGGGGAACACCTTGCTCTCAGGGATGGGACTTAAATATTCATGCTCAAGAGCTGCTTTGGCAGATCCATTCTGACCTCATTCTAGTCTACATTCATGTATGTTATTTTTGGGTTCCAAATTTTGACCTTGGTGATGGCGGGTTGTGCAGAAATACTTTGTAAAGACAATTGCATATACATGAAGACAAATATAAAGTGCTGCAGATGTTTGTCAGGCTGATCTGGCTTTTTATACATGGTGTCTATCAACTGTTACCCTTATTTTTTATTTTATCTTAGCAAAAAATATTTTTATGCTAACCAGCACTCCAGCACAGATAAAAAGGACAGTGTCCAGCCTAGCCTCCTGCCCCAAGTCCCCCTAAAACCCCAAACCCACAAAAGAATCCCACCCTTGCCTATCACCATAGTTACCTGACAAAAAACCCACCATGTGCTCAGGGACACTTTGTTACTGGTGAGGAGATGTTGATATACTGAGATACCTTGTGGATTGATGTGCACTTATGAACTGTTCTTGTTCAAAACAAAATACATAAAGAATGGCAAAATTCAGACCCAAAAGCATTTTCCATTATGAAGTCTCCAGCATTTCAGTACTCCTGTAATGTCTGGGCTCACAGATTGCAGGTCTATTATTTACAATAGCAAATGGAATTTAGAAAAACATTCCACAAGGAAATATGCCTTTTGCAGTGTATTGTTTTAAAATGATCAATTACTAACATGCATTTCAAGTCTATGAATTTATTTACTGTTGTCTTGAAAAGCTCTTGAAGATGACCAAGAAAAGCAACTCTGGTGTTTGTACACCTGGGGAGATTTTGCCAAAGTGCAAATAGTACCAATAAATAGTGGGGCAATAGGACCAGGCAGTGATTGCCCCCCTGGGCTGGCACAGCTGAGGCATCTTGTTTGCTGGAGTCAGCTGTGGGCTCTCTGAGACCTGGAGTCCTCCCTGCTGGCATCAGCAATGCTCATGGCCATGGTGGTGATGTGAGCACCTGGAATCTCCATGGTCCTGCTTTGAGCCCCCTGGAGAATCCCCTAATCCCTGATTTGGGTCTCCTGGGGCAGGGACAGGGTGCTGTGCCCCATAATCCTAAACCTAACCCTCACCCTAACCCTAACTCTAACCCTAACCCTAACCCTAACCCTAACCTTAACCCTAACCCTAACCCTAACATACCTCCAACAAAACTGACTTCTCCTGAGCTGAACCTGAAATCCCAGTGCTGGAGCAGAGTGTTTTCCAAAGAGGAAATTCTTTTAAAGATGAGCAGAACCAGAATTTCACTTGAAGGTAAACCATTTGGGAGGGGTGTGACTTGTATCCCCCTGTGGGTATGCCTTCTGGGACCACAGGCCATCAAAGAGGATGTTCAGGGAGAAGACCATGAAGCAAACTGTCCCTGAAGGATCCTGGGTGAGTACCTGGAATCACCATAGTTCCCAGATCCCTGGCTGAGAAATTCCATCTAGGGTAATCGTAAAGGAATGTGATTTTGCTTGTCCTTACAGAAATAAGTACGGAATTGGTCCTGCTGGAGAGCTTGTGCAGACAAAAGAGAAACCTTTCATGACTGAAGTATTCTCAGAACCATCCCTCCTGAGCCAGGCAGGCGGCAGGAGCTGCAGTGGTCTCATCCCTGTGATGCTCCTGAGGACTTGTTCCATGGGCTCGTCTTCTGAAGATCATATTCTATTTCCTGGTGAAAGAGATCCCATCTGCCACATCAAATTCACTGACGGCGCTGCTGTGACCGCGAGCATCGCTCTACATGCCCAGAATCTTTGTGAGATTCTCCTGCTTGATCTATGGGTGTGAGAGACCTCTACATGCCCGGAGTCCTGTTGGGAGCCTCTCCTGCTTGATCTGCGGGTGTGGGAGGCTGCGTGCCCGTGTCGGTGCGGGGCTCCCCGGGCTGGGGCTGCGGGACTGCACTGCCTTTGTTCTGCCCGGCTCTGAAGCCAGGAAAGTGCTTGTGCTTCCCGTGCTCGGATCTGAGCCTGGGGGAAGGGTAAGTGCCCACCTCTCACATGGTTTGATTCCAGGCACTTGACGTCTGACTTGAATCTCAGAGTTTTCCTTCTTGGGTCTTGCCCTAAATCTGATGTGGGGTGGGATGGGGTGCATTTTGACCTTTTTCTTTTTCTTTCTTTTATTTTTTTTTTAATTTTAAATTTCTCTGTGTGTGCACTGTAAAAAGCAAAGCTTTTCTGAATTGCTCCTTACCCAATTGCAGGAGTGGGCAGCATGGCTTGACCTCTTACAGTGGAAAATCCAAATGAAAATAATCAGCCAGAAGAACCGTGTGTGGCCAGAAAGGGGAAGTGATCCAGGGTCTGTGTCCTCTCATCCAACTCTTTCTGTGCACCCCACGGGTGCTGCCCTGCAGATCACGGACACCTGTGGGTAAGAAGCTCACCCAGGAGGGCAGGGAGGGGATTCCTCAGCTGTGCTGAAGTTCCCCCTGGTGCTCCCACACTGTGGGACCGACCCAGCATCCCCAGGGGCTCCCCCAGCTTGGGGCAGAAATCAGTAAATAGTTGGTGGGTCTGTTTCTCTGCTGACCTGGTGGGATGGAGGAGTGGAGCTGAGATGGCCCTCGGCTGCTGCTCACAGACTTTCCGCTCCCAGGAGAAGCTTCCAGGGGTGGGGCTTGGGGCAGAACATCCTTCCCAGGCACCACTTCTTGTGCCAGTGGGCCAGCAGGACCTGGTGAGGAGCACTGTGCTTGGGACTGCATGGTGGGGCAGCCTGGAAGGGCCAGGAGGGAGCAGGGAGTGGGGGAAACGGGGGGTCAGGGCTCCCACAGGAGCACCTCGTGGCTCCCACACAGCCCAGGGTGCTGCTCCCCAGCGTCCCGTGGGATCACAACGTGCCAACGCTGCTCTCTGAGGTCACATCTCATCACCAAGGCCCGAGAACCTTTTCTGTTTTACCTTTGCTGCTGCAAGGGGTGGTTAGCAGTGGGAGGCCAGTTGGAGTTACTAGAACTAAAAATAAAGCCATCTGAAACACCTAAATATTGACTCTGCTTTCTGCTGGTGGCATCAGGAAGTCTTCTCTCCCACCTCAGAGCACAGGACTGCGATGTCAGATGTGGATACAGCATAGCTCTGGTAATTAAAAATGGCGTTCCTGCTAGAGCTCTTGTAACTGAGAAGTACTTAAAAGGGGCTAAAAATCAGACTGAAGCTGTTCCATTGTTTTTCTTCTCATGTTGGTGCTGAAAATCTGGCAAGTCATTAAAGGTAAGGAGATGTCGCAGCAAAGCCTGTGTTCATTGCTAGTTGAATTTATTGAAAAATAAAGTGTACATTAAAGAATTTTAACTTTATCCTAGGAAAAAAATATTTTTTTGGCAATGTGAAAAAATGTTCCCGCAGCCTTTAATCTTTTCCTGTTTTACTTAACCAGCCCTGCAGTAACTGCTGGTGGCTGAACCACCTCGTACTGTGAAAGAGGAATATGCAAATCCCCCACTGATCAATACTTTTACTGGAACAAAAATCTCTGAAGCTTACAATCAATTTAAAATATAATCCAATCCTTTTAATTTGATAAAGAGCCCTTTTCCCCATCCTTCACGCAGGTACCTGTTCTTGTGTTCCAGTAAGGATTCATCAGCCCTGGGTGGCTCCGGGCTGGGGAACGCTTCCCAGCAAGGCCCCAGCGCAGTGGGTGAGGTGCTCTCCGCACACCACCCCACGCCTGCGGGTTTGAAACAAAGCCTCTGAAGTCACTGCAGCCTGTGCCTGGCTGCAGAGCTCTGCCCAGCTGTTCCCTGTTTGGCTGCTGCTTGTTGTCCTCCAGGAAAGGTCTCTGAGGGCTTTCCCCTCTCTGGGAATCACCCGGGCGGTGTTTGCCCAGCTCAGGTAGAGAACACCTTGCTCTCCTCTCCACAGGGTCCCCCACTGTGCCCTGGAAAAGCATGAGAGTGAATTGGCATCAAGTGTCTTACGAATCAATGTTGACATTTTGTTTTCCTTTTGTTTCCTTGCGAGGACATACAGTTGGTTCACTTGTTTATTTTGGTATTTTCCTGGAAATTGGAGCTGAGTTCCTGCAGGTTGTGGCTCTTCTGGCGACCTTTTGTGCCTGTGCAAGACTGCCTTCCCAGGGAGAGTTCTAGAGGGCAATTAAATCTCAGCCTGAGTCAGGGTGTCTGAACACATCACCTTCTGCTCTTTCTGACTGATGGTCAGAGAGAGTATCAAGAAAAGTTTTCTGTAATTTTCCACTTCCCATCCTTCTGAGACTTCAAAGCTGATGAGGTCAAATGGCTTCTCTTACTGAACACTGGATTAAGAATTAAGCAAGTCAGAATTATTTACTTCAGATCTGTGGAGATATGAAAGAAATGTAAAAATGATCTTGCCAAAGTTTGGCTTGCAAACTGAATCCTGCAGAAACACATTCTGCAAACAGGCAACAAAAAATTAGTTGAAAACTCTGCTGCCATGTTATAGCACAGCACATGCTTGGAGCAGCCTGGGAATCCAATTCAAGGGTGGGGTGAGGGGAGCATTTTAATGCAAATCCCAGAAACTCCAGGGTCAAATTCAGGTTGTTTTCTGATTTCCATTTTTTTTCCATTTGAATAAACCTAAAAAGTAGAATTTTGGGAAGCTCTTTTTTCCTGCAGGCAATGTGTCCCAGAGGAGCAGGAGAGGTGTCGGAGGCTTCCCTGGGGATCACGTCCTGCCCTCTGCCTGCTGTGCCCACCAGGGACACAAGGCCAGGGAGCAGCAGAGGTGCTGCACACCACGAGGAGGTGGGAGAGGGCAGGTTTGAGCAGGAGACAGAGATGGCTGGAGTGCTGGATGCCCGGCGTCCCCTGACAGCACCTTTGGGGCTGCAGGAGAGCCCCGAGGGGAGCCAGAACAGTCTCTCCCCAGAGAGCCTGGTCCCACCAGCCAGCTCCACAGAGCCTGGTGTCACCCCTCCTGCTCTGCTGCCCACGGCCTGTCACAATGTGACATGTGACATCCATGTCTGCCCCAGCGCTTGGCCCCGTTTTGTCCACGGAGAGCCCTTGGAAGCCAAGCGAGGAGCTGGTCCCACGCCTGCTGAAGGCAGCTGGTGGCAGGGCTCTGCTGGGGCCAAGGCTCCGTGGGGCACGGTGTGGGGGTGAGTGGCACACAGGGGCTTGTCTGTCCAGCCCTGACACCCCCAAAGCAGCACTGGGTGCCCCGGAGCCTGCCGTGGGCACGGATCCTCTGCTGCCACACCTGGGTGGGGCTTGCTGCCCCGCAGCACCCCTCTCCTCCCTGCTCCTCCCCAGCTCCATTCTGCCACTTGCAGAAGCTTCACAAACGGGAGAATGCCACAGCCCTGAAAGCGTCACCCATCGAAAATTCATCTCATTAATCAACCACATGAACACTGCAGCGCGCACCGCCCCGGCTGCAGAGCGCCTTCTGTGCCTGTGCAAGTGCAGAAAAATGCGTCGTAAGTATCAAATCTGTTTCCAAACAGGCACGGGGAGGATGAAACTTCAGCGTGCTCTCACAGGCTCATGGGGAGCGTTGGTGTGTGGAGAATGTTAAAGCCACACACCCCATGCTCCGCGCCAGGGCGGGCAGGGAGTGGCCGGGATCTCCTCGGAGCACCTGCAAACAGGGGATGCTCCATGCCAGGGATCCTCTGCACGGCTGTGTCTGTCCCTCAGCTGTGCTGTGGCAGTCTGCTGCTCCCTCCCTCAGCTGGAAGTGTTGGAAGCGAGGTTACCCAGGTGTGTTTGTGGGTGGCTGAATCCTGGTGTTTCCTGGAGGTTTTGTAAGTGAGGAAAAAACCCACCGTGCAACGCATTAGATTACAAGATTTGAGTGTTCTTATCTGTCCTCTAATTCTTTCTCCCTCTGATAATGGCAACATATTTAAGAACCCAAAGAGACTTAACTAAAATTGCATCTTTTGTTGATAGGCACTTAAATAGCCTGCTTGTTTTTTGTTTTTTTTTTAACAAGAACCTATGTGGATGAATTCTACTCAAGTTGCAATCAATAGTTCTGGGGAAAACAGATATTGGCTTTTGAAGCCAGAGCTCATCAGCTGGATTCAAGAAAGAGGTTGTATCCTTGATGTAAAGAACCTGCACAGAGAAGATGCAGGATCCCATCTCTCTGATTCAGAAATTGCCTCAAAAATTTGGGAATAGGTTTCCCCACACGCAGACACCCCCTGTGCATGTGTGCCAAGCTGGACACACTAAAGCTGCAGCACCATCCTTGCACTGTGGGCAGTGAGGGGGCCTTGGGATGCTGGGAATGTTAATTCCCAGGACACTTCTAGTGCACAAGTCTCCACTTTTTCTGCCCCATACTTCGGCCACAGCTGCAGTGATGATGTTCTGGGTACTGCGAGGCAGGTGTTGCCAGGAAAATGTAATGTCCTACCAGTAAACCAGAGACAAACATCCAGGTATGGATGAATCAGAGACTCACAGAATCCCAGACTGGTTTGGGTTGGAAGGGACCTCAGAGCCCACCCAGTGCCACCCCTGCCATGGCAGGGACACCTCCCACTGTCCCAGGTGCTCCAAACCCAGTGTCCAGCCTGGCCTTGGGCACTGGCAGGGATCCAGGGGCAGCCCCAGCTGCTCTGGGCACCTGTGCCAGGGCCTGCCCACCCTGCCAGGGAACAATTCCTAATTCCCAATAACCCATCTAAATATACCCTCCTGCAGCTTCAGGCTCCTAAGTATTGATTTGAAGGGTTTGGTTCGTTCCTCAGGGCAGCAGACAGCTTGCTCTGGTTATTTACAGCTCTGGCTCTGCAGCCTGACCGTCGTGGGATACCCTTGGCCTGCTGTGCTCACCAGAGCCCTGGGCTGAGAGTCCTTCTAGCACAAACACGTCTGTGTGAGCACCCAAACACATCCTCAGTCGCTTCTGGAGCCTGTGACTGGCAAATCTGCTTGCTGTTAATATTTTCACAGCAAGAGTTGACCCGTAGATCCTAAGAAGAAACAAAAGGAATGGAAATATGGCCTCACTTATTTACAAATGTGATTAATTATCTGCAAGCTAATTTTGTTGTCACAGATCTGATTTCTGCTTCTCCACAGACATGCTGAGCCTTTTTGTGTTCACACTGGCAAACACATAAACCCTCCAGTCAGATGACACGTGTCACTTAAACCTACCCCGGATCAGGATTTGATGTGTGTCAACACATTTAGAGTTGTTAAATGTAAAGGAGTTTCTCTGCAGTGCCTCAGTTGCCAAGGGAATGCAGGGGGTGTCACTGGCTTTTAAAGCCAAACCCAAACACTGCCGGGTTATCACCTGCTGGCACAGGCGCTGGGGAATGTTTATTTGATGTGTTCAGGGGCTGATATCCATGCTTTAGCAAACATTCTGTGGCTTGGGGGCTGTGGGGGAATATTGTGAATGCAGGTGAACCCAGTGGGAAGAAATGCTGGTGTGTGACTCCAGCTCAGAAGGCTGAATGATTTCTTTATTATAACTGTGCTATAATACATTAATATACTATTTAAAGGAGATACTAAAACTACAAACCTACTTGTTCTAACTCCCATCTCTAACTCACTCACAACTTGTGCCCCTCTCTGAGAGTCCAGCCACAGGTGGGTTGGATTGGATTGGATGGGATGGGATGGGATGGGATTGGATTGGATTGGATTGGATTGGATTGGATTGGGTTGGATTGGATTGGGTTGGATTGGATTGGATGGGATTGGATTGGATGGGGTTGGATTGGATTGGATTGGGTTGGGTTGGGTTGGGTTGGATTGGATTGGATTGGATTGGGTTGGATTGGGTTGGGTTGGGTTGGATTGGATTGGATTGGATTGGATTGGGTTGGATTGGATTGGATTGGATTGGATTGGATTGGATTGGATTGGATTGGGTTGGATTGGGTTGGGTTGGATTGGATGGGATTGGATTGGATTGGATTGGCCACCAGCCCCAAACAATCCTCACCAGAATCCAACCCAGCAATCACCCCAGGTAAACAATTCTCCAAGCACATTCCACATGGGCAAAACAAGGAGCAGAAATAGAAATTGTTTTCTCTTTCTTTCCTCTGTGCTGCTCTATGGAAAAAATCCTGAGCGAGAGAAGAATGTGCCTGCAACAGGGGAAGAGCCCCTGCTCGGGCCCTCGGGAGCTCCTCCTCCTCTCCTTCGGCCTCAGCAGCCCTGGGTGCTCCCTCTTCCTCCCACTGGGTCCCTGCTCTCCCGAGCCCTCTGGGCTGAGGTGAGCTGCTCCCGCCAGCCTCCATCCCCGGGGTGCTGTGGGATGAGGCCAGCACAGCCGGGCACGGCAGTGTCCCTGCCCGCCACAGGGACAAGGGACACACGGAAAGGGGGAAGGAGTTCTGAGCGTTATCTTTCAGTTTATTACACTGCATTTAGAGCAGGTTAGATGGCAAAATATTTGCAATCTGCCACTAATTTTGGAAGGGGGAGGGACATCTGCAAGGAGGGTGAGGCAGAAAGCCTCGCTCTGTGCTGACAGCACTGCCAGGGGCGCTGGGAAGGAATTGTTCCCTGGCAGGGTGGGCAGGCCCTGGAATGGAATTCCCAGAGCAGCTGTGGCTGCCCCTGCATCCCTGGCAGTGCCCAAGGCCAGGCAGAACAGGACTAGAGCAGCCTGGGACAGTGGAAGGTGCCCCTGCACATGGCAGAGATTGATGGTATTTAAGGTGCCTCCCAACCCAAACCAGTCTGTGATTCTATACATGGTACACAATAAAGGGCAGCTGGGCTGCACCAAACCATAAAAACCTTGGACAGAGGCAATAGCACTGGAGTGGAGCAGCTCCATTTCTTCTTTTCACTGCACCCACACCAACCAACCCACTGTTTTTGTCAATGGAGAGTGAACACTTCTAAAATACACATATATATGCATCTTCCTAGCTGTGAGTAAATGATTGTAATTGTTTTCAGGTGTTCCTCGTAAAATGGTAACTGTTTTCAGGTGTTCCTCCAAGAGCCAGCTGCTCTCCCCAGCGGGGCCCTTTACACCAGCTTTAGGCTCTCCCGAGCAGCTGGAGGAGCTTCGTGCTCCAAGCCTTGAGGAGGATCTCCCATTTGAAGTTCCAGTATTAGTATTAATGAATTGGAAAATGATAATTTTTCCTCAAGGTTTTTTTTTTTTTCCCCTTATTTCTTCAAATATCTTTATTTTGCTGTATTTTCAAGCATTTACTTGTTAAGCCTGAAAGTCTGTCAGAGTCATGCCTCATTTTCCTAATTTTCACTGGGGAAGGGCAGAGCTACAGACCCAGTGGGGCTGCAGGGATGGTCCAGCAAAGACAATTTTTCTTTGAGTGCAGAAGGAAACACTGACTCATGATTTACACATGGGGGATTTCTGGCCACCTGGTCCACATTATAGTATTGCATGTGCTATTTTTGCTTTTATTTCAATGTATATTTTCAAAAGCCAATAATGAAAGCTAAAAGAAGAAGAAGACATCAGGGCCATGTTGTGACTGCGATTTTGCACACATAAAAGCCCTTAAGCACTGCTGTGCAAAACCCATTGGTTTCACTTCACAGGGGCTGTGACAAGATTCGCTCCGGCTTTTGATCCCCATCAGACTGTCCCCTCCCAGATCCAGGACTGAACTCAGCTTTATCTCAAGGCCAAATTTAATCAGGTTCCATCAGTTCAGACCTCTGTCATCAGCTGTCCCTCAGACTGCCCTTTTCAGAGGGTTTCTTTGCAAAATCACATAGGTTTCTTTCTACCACAACAACTCATTCCTAGAGATTTTATGGACCTAGGTTGAAAGAATTTTGAATTTATAGCAAAAGATCAAGGACATTTACATGGCACCGTTGCCAGCAGGCTGTGAGGGCAGTTTAGTCACAGAGTGTGTTTGTGCTCAGCAGGGAAGGGCTGCTCTGCAGATCAGCTGCATCCAGGAAAATCAAGCCTCAATAGCCACGGAAATTTCTGAATTTCCTGATTATGGGTATGTGATATAATGCCTAATTTATGTTTATATATGGGGCATTGGTTGGTATTTTGGGCAATGGTGGACATATGGATCCCTTACGGTTTTCCTACCTGTTCCCCCTTCCCTGCAAGGGGAACTGTTGTGATGCTGGACTGGGGGGACTTTGGACAAAGGATGGAGGGACAGGACACAAGGAGTGGCTTCCCACTGCCAGAGGGCAGGGATGGATGGGATATTGGGGAGAAATCCATTCCTGTGAGTGTGGGGAAGCCCTGGAATAGAATTCCCAGAGAAGCTGTGGCTGCCCCTGGATCACTGGATGCACTTCCATGCCTGGAAGTGTCCAAGGCCAGGCTGGACAGGGCTGGGAGCAGCCTGGGACAGTAGAAGGTGTCTCTGCCCATGGCACGGGGGTTGGATGGGATGAATTTTAGGGTGCCTCCCAACCCAAACCTGTCTGTGATCTGACACCTGCCATGGGAGGGCATAAATCATCAGTGACCTCTTTTTCTCCTGTTCCATTTCCACCTAACCCAGCTCTGAGCTGTTTTGCAGTGGCTGGGAGCTGAGGAGTAGCTCAGGCCACACAAGCACCATGGTGGGGTATGGGCTGTGGGATGTGAGGTGTGGCACTGCCCAGGATCTGGCCCCATCTTACACCGCTGTCTCCACCTGAGGGTCTGGCAGAGCAGGACTGTTTGAAGTCACGTTTGGAGAGTTGCCAGCTTGTTACCTGGGCTCTGGTCTGGCTGCCAGAAGAGGTGATGCTGAAGAGAAACTGCTGGGAAAAAAAAAAAAAAAAAAGAATAGAGAAGTTTTTAAGTTAAAGATGTCAAAAGAGATGGGAGAGATTCGCAGGTGGCAGCTGGATGTTCTCCAGCCAGGATAACCTCGTAGCTCTCATCAGACAGCCTGAGTGCAGCTTTTAATGAAAAATTCATACTGTTTTCCAGAGAAAATATTTTTTTTTCTTCTGAGTTTTTGTTTGCTTTCTGAGCTATTATCTACAGATGCACTGAGGGACCTTTCCTGTGCCCTGGGCTGCTCCAGCCCTGCTCAGCGAGGGGAAAACACGGTGCATATGCTCAGCCACGGCTGAGACACAACACAGCTGAGCACGGGAGCTGCGGATTCCCTCACACGGGAGGAGGAGGAGGAGCCTCGGAGCACAGATGACAGTCTGTGTGTAGTAGGTACATTCTTTTCTCTTTCAGGATTTTTCATAGAGGAGTACAGAAGAAAGAAAGAGAAAACAATTTCTATTTCTGCTCCTTGTTTTTCCCGTGTGGAATGTGCTTGGAGAATTGTTTATCTGGGGTGATTGCTGGGTTGGATTCTGGTGAGGATTGTTTGGGGCTGGTGGCCAATCCAATCCAATCCAATCCAATCCAATCCAATCCAATCCAATCCAACCCAATCCAATCCAATCCAATCCAATCCAATCCAACCCAATCCAATCCAATCCAATCCAACCCAATCCAATCCAATCCAACCCAATCCAATCCAATCCAATCCAATCCAATCCAACCCACCTGTGGCTGGACTCTGGCAAGAAGGTCACAAGTTGTGAGTAGTTAGAGATGGTGGTTAGAACAAGTAGGTTTGTAGTTTTAGTATCTCCTTTAAATAGTAAATTAATGTATTATAGCATAGTTATAATAAAGGAATCATTCAGCCTTCTGAACTGGAGTCAGACATCAGCATTTCTTCCCACTGGGTTCACCTGCATTTACAATATCTGTGCTTTTGGAAATTAAAGAAAGCTTCAGCAATCACACCGCTGAAAAAAGCATGGCTTTGGGAAAAGAGAAGGGAATGGCCAGAGAGGGCAATACAGGGAGGGCACTTGGCACCACGTGCTGAACAGTCATGAGCAATGAGGAGGCAAGGGCTAGAAATGCTGCCCTTGTGCCCAGCAGAAACAGCAATGGAGGTATGGACAGCAGGATGGACAGCAAGGGATGCCCACAGGCCCTCAGGGAACAGAGAAGAACATGGGAGCTAAAGATGCTGAAGATGCCAGTTGGTAAATTTAAAAACAAGGGAGGAAATTATCTGCAAGTCTCAGTGACAATCAAAGTCCTGCCTTACCTGCTGAGGGACAGCAGTGCTCAGAAGCAATCACAGTGACGTGATTGGACAGCTCTACACAGGGGAATTAACTTCGCTGAATACTCCAAGCCATTAATAATAATGATTTTTAACAAACCCTGGAACAACGGGTCAGTTCCTGAGGAGGACAAATTGCATTACTGTCTGTGCTTAAAAAGTTCTCACAACCAATGACCAGTTGTCAGGCCCAGAAATAATAATGGAAAAACTCGTGTGAGAAATCTTCAGTAAGGAATTCTTCAGTTCCATAGTGCAATTAATGCCAAGCGAAGTGGTTTTATGGTGCAGAAGCCTTAAAGACATTTGCCATGGGAGATGATAACTTTGCTGACTGAAGGTAACTGTCACAAAACAGGTTTCCTAACGTAATTTGATTCACTGCCCCAGGAACTTTGAAAAATTGCCTTATACCCAGTAATGCCTCAGAAATTAAATGGATTAAAAACAGTTAAATGATCGAAAAATGTAATCAGACTGAGGAAGTCATCGCTCTTGGGCGTGTTCCTAGCAAGTTGCCATAGGGACCCCTCCTTAAGGCAATGCTGCCTTGCAGAGGACATCCATCAGTGCTAATGCTGGTCAGGCACAGGAGTAGCCACAGGGGGCTCATGGGGAGCCCCGCCCGCGGTGTGAGGGTGGGAGCAGGAGAAATGTGCCAGCAGGAAGGAGGCAACGTCAGGAACACCGCGGGAGCCAGAATTTACAAGGGTGTGAGGAAGAACGACAAACCTATAGCTTGAGGTGCCCTGTGAGGCACTGCGCAGCCCGGTCTGTGTGCCCAGCCCAGTCCATGGGCTCTGCCCAGCCCAGTCTGTGTGCCCAGCCCAGTCCATGGGCTCTGCCCAGCCCAGTCTGTGTGCCCAGCCCAGTCTGTGTGCCCAGCCCAGTCCATGGGCTCTGCCCAGCCCAGTCTGTGTGCCCAGCCCAGTCTGTGTGCCCAGCCCAGTCCATGGGCTCTGCCCAGCCCAGTCTGTGTGCCCAGCCCAGCCCAGTCTGTGTGCCCAGCCCAGTCCATGGGCAGTGCCCAGCCTAATCTCTGTGCCTAGCCCAGTCCATGGGCTCTGCCCAGCCCAGTCTGTGTGCCCAGCCCAGCCCAGTCTGTGTGCCCAGCCCAGTCTGTGTGCCCAGCCCAGTCCATGGACACTGCCCAGCCCAGTCTGTGTGCCCAGCCCAGTCCATGGGCACTGCCCAGCCTAATCTCTGTGCCTAACCCAGTCCATGGGCTCTGCCCAGCCCAGTCCATGGGCTCTGCCCAGCCCTTCTGCCGGTGCCGTGGCGGTCCCTGCGAGGAGCCGAGCAGTGATGGATTACCTCGACCTCGCTCCACACCCGTGTCACCGCGTGATGAATGGCCTCCGTCTGCCAATTAGGCACCGGGGACAATGGAGGGCATTGTGAGCTCCGAATTAGGAGCGCTGTCAAACGCAGGGAGCTGTGACAATTAGGTGGTGATTGGAGTGATTTACCCAAGAATAACCTTAATGGTGCTGTCACAGATCCATTCCATGAATCTTTCAAGAAGCCATCTACATCTGCTCTGCTGAGGGCTGTTGGTTAGCGGTCACTCGGCTCCTCGGACAGTGGTGGGCAGCAGGACTGCGGGGCAGGAATGATGCCCTTGTTCCCTGCTCCCAGCTTCTCCCCTCTCCCACAAGGTCCAGACCCGGCATCCTTCCATGCCAGCTTTTCTCACTCCCTCTGAGCTCTCTCTCTGCTGGCTGGGACCAATGGTTTTGCTGTCTTTTTTTTTTTTTTTTTTTTTTTTTTTTTTTAATAAAATATCCTATTCAAATGGCAAAGGGAACCCAGAAAAGAATTTTTTTTCTTTTTTTTCCTGTGCTCACACTTTTCATCACTAAATATTTTCTCAGCCTGGAATAAATTCACACTGGATTCATGTGAAACAATCTCCTCATCCATAAAGAAATGCTAATGGCTGACGATCAAAAGAGCAAAAGGTTCAACCTGGGACACACTGGAGCTGAGAGAAGACCCTGCGCCCTCTCACAGGAGTATCAGCAATTTACTGACTTTTGGTCTTCTCAACAAGCCTAACAGGGCCACACAGGAGATTCCTGCCAAAGTAAACAAATTCTCTCTGAAAAATACAGGCTGGAGAGAGGCTTTTCATAAAGCCAGCAATGAGCATTTTTGTGTTGAAGGGTAAAGGGGGACTGCTCAGGGTGCATCCCCCTGGCCAGTTTGACATCCCCAAGGCAGCCAGCGGATCCTGGTGGCACTCGGTGCCAGGGAAAGGGGCTGACCACAGCCATGGAGAAAAGCCTCGTTAAAATTCTCCTGCTGAAGGCAGCTCCTTGGACACCATGTCCTGCTGTTCAGCAGCTGACCCAGGGTGAAAGAACCTCAAGCAGGAGTTTTGTGGGTCACGTGTGGTCTTTTGGGGAATGACCTTTGGAGCTTTGTCATTGCCACTTGCACACACTCAAATAAAGTGTATTTTGTTTGTTTAAAGTTTCAGTCATTTGAATTTTGAAAATATTATTCAAAAATTTTTTCCAAGCCAGATTTCTTTTGACAATTATATCAAGAGGATTCAGCTGGTGCCAAGTTTTGGGGTTTTGTAGCTAATTCTCAATTGTGCTTCGCAGGCATTGGTTTGCTGACAACCATCTGTTTCAACCCAACGTTCTTCCTTAAAGTCAGCCCCAAAGAAATTAAAATATCAAAAGGAAATATTTCAGAGGGAGTGAGAAGGAAGCAAAAACCAAGGATGCTGGAGCTGTAAGCAGCTTTTGAATTTCACTTTAAGTCACTTTTGCAGCCAGTTTGCCTGGAGACAGCTCAGCCAGGAGCGCTGGCTGGCCCTGTGGGCTGGAGCGGCGCTCGGGGAGCACCAACACAGAAAGTTGTGCAAACCCTGCTGGGGTTCTCCACAGGTCTTCCCGAGGGCTTGGGGAGGCTCGTTGTATCTCCAGTCTTTTGCTGCTGTCCAGGTGTCCCGTCCTGCCCCTGAGCCCTGGTGCAAGGCTGCTCATGCAGCACAGGGGACATCCCGCCAAGCTGGCCCCCCTCTCCTGGGAGGAGATCCTGGCATGGCTTTTTGGCTGTACCAGCTCTGGCCACTCCCTGTCTGTGATCAGCTTACCCCGTGACTAAATTAACCATTTGTAATTAAAGCGGCGCTAAAAAGCAGATGGGAAATATTAATTAAATGCTACAGTTGGCCTCCTGTAGCCTTTTGATATGGAATCATGAGCTGAATACATAAATTAGATGAAGGAAAAGGCAATTCTACAGGTTTCACCACACCCCCATCCCGAGGTGCTGGAGAACTTGAGCTGGCAGAGGGATGAGCAGTGTCCATCTGGTGTGGGCACGAGGCTGCTCCCGCTGCTCCTGCTGCATCCCACTGAGCTCCAATCCCTGCTGGATCCTGCTGCTCCTGCTGCATCCCACTGAGCTCCAGTCCCTGCTGGATCCCACTGCTCCTGCTGCATCCCACTGAGCTCCAATCCCTGCTGGATCCCACTGCTCCTGCTGCATCCCACTGAGCTCCAATCCCTGCTGGATCCTGCTGCTCCTGCTGCATCCCACTGAGCTCCAGTCCCTGCTGGATCCTGCTGCTCCTGCTGCATCCCACTGAGCTCCAATCCCTGCTGGATCCTGCTGCTCCTGCCCCATCCCACTGAGCTCCAATCCCTGATGGATCCTGCTGCTCCTGCCCCATCCCACTGAGCTCCAGTCCCTGCTAGATCCTGCTGCTCCTGCTGCATCCCACTGAGCTCCAGTCCCTGCTAGATCCTGCTGCTCCTGCTGCATCCCACTGAGCTCCAGTCCCTGCTGGATCCTGCTGCTCCTGCTGCATCCCACTGAGCTCCAATCCCTGCTGGATCCCGCTGCTCCTGCTGCATCCCACTGAGCTCCAGTCCCTGCTAGATCCTGCTGCTCCTGCTGCATCCCACTGAGCTCCAGTCCCTGCTAGATCCTGCTGCTCCTGCCCTACCTCAGGTGAGCTCCAGTCCCTGCTGGATCCCACAGTATCCCTCACATCAGGGGAGCAGCCCCACACAGCCCAGGGTCCTGCTTCACTGCAAGGGATGCTCAGTGCACAACCGGGGAGTGTGAGAACAACCAACAGCAAATACAGACCAATCTGGCCTTCAAATAAAATGCCCAGGGTACCTCAACACTGTAATTTAATATTCTTTATAGCCCTCATACAATTTTACTGCCATGGATTGGATTTTTCCTTTTTAGGTGAGGACAAACTATCAATACATAGCAATAATAAAACCAAACAGAGAACACTTTATCAATAAAGTGCAACAAAGACTCCTGTGCCCCACAGAAGAAGAATTAATGATGGCTGGAAATTCAGAGCCACAAAATTGAGGCTGTGGGAGAAAAGCTGCTCAGAGAAGAATGAAGGAGAGGGACCCAATAAATGGAGTGTGCCCTCCTGACATATAAAGCTGGAGTCTTTGTCAGCAGCCCCATGGCAAAGCTGACCTCATTGTCAACACTTTGCCACTGCACTTGGAACAACAAAAGCAGGGCAAGATGAACAGCACTGCCTCTAATCAGTGTGAAACTGCATTTCAATGGAATTATAGCAAACTTTAACTCAAACAGAAAAGTCCTAATCCTGTAATGCTTTAATTTTCCTTGTAATAAGTTTCTAATATTCCCAAACACCAAATTACTTACACTGTTTAAACAATTTCATGAGAATTTGTGGAACTCTGATTGTGTTTTGTTGTTTTTGAACAAATAAGCAGATTGCAGGTCCAAGAGATGGCTGTGATGGCCGTGGCCAGTGCAGCCCTGCTCTGTCTGGGAGGGCTGGCCGTGGCTATGGCCAGGGGACACCCTGTGTGCTGGTGGGATGTCACATCCCCCTGCTCCATCCTCGTGTTCCTGTGCTGCAGCACAGCCCTGGGCAGCCTGGGCACAAACAGGTGTAACAGGGGGCCAGCAGGTGTAACAGGGGGCCAGCAGGTGTAACAGGGGGCCAGCAGGTGTTACTGGGGGCCAGCAGGTGTAACAGGGGGCCAGCAGGTGTTACTGGGGGCCAGCAGGTGTAACTGGGGGCCAGCAGGTGTAACAGGGGGCCAGCAGATGTTACTGGGGGCCAGCAGGTGTTACTGGGGGCCAGCAGGTGTAACAGGGGGCCAGCAGATGTTACTGGGGGCCAGCAGGTGTTACTGGGGGCCAGCAGGTGTAACAGGGGGCCAGCAGGTGTAACTGGGGGCCAGCAGGTGTTACTGGGGGCCAGCAGGTGTAACAGGGGGCCAGCAGATGTTACTGGGGGCCAGCAGGTGTTACTGGGGGCCAGCAGGTGTAACAGGGGGCCAGCAGGTGTAACTGGGGGCCAGCAGGCATTACTGGGGGCCAGCAGGTGTGACAGAGGGCCAGCAGATGTTACTGGGGGCCAGCAGGTGTAACTCGGGGCCAGCAGGTGTAACTGGGGGCCAGCAGGTGTTACTGGGGGCCAGCAGGCATTACTGGGGGCCAGCAGATGTTACTGGGGGCCAGCAGGCAATACTGGGGGCCAGCAGGTGTTACTGGGGGCCAGCAGGCAATACTGGGGGCCAGCAGGTGTTACTGGGGGCCAGCAGGCATTACTGGGGGCCAGCAGGTGTAACTGGGGGCCAGCAGGTGTTACTGGGGGCCAGCAGGCATTACTGGGGGCCAGCAGATGTTACTGGGGGCCAGCAGGCATTACTGGGGGCCAGCAGGCATTACTGGGAGGTAGGCAAGCATTGCTGCAGGTTGCCACATCTCCGTCCTCTCTGGGCAGATGAGTTTCTGTTCCTCTTCAGTTAATCCACAAGTGGCCTCTGAGCCTGTGAAGTCTTTCTAAAGCAAACGACTCCGTGCTCCAGCAGCTGTTTCTCCTTTCTCAGATCTTGGATGGGTACTGTGGTGGGACACTGTGCTGTGGGGATCCCAGCCAAGCTCTAGAACAAGCTCCCCTCCCCAGTCACTGTCCCACAGGGCAGTTTGCAGCCACTGTCACCCCATTCCCAGCACCCACAGCTCGGTGTGTCCCCTTGCCCACTGTTCCCCCTGCCAGCTGAATGCCCCACGTGCTCCCCACTCCTGGGGATCCTGGAACAGGGGAGCAGGGGAAGAGCTGCAGCTCCGTGTTTCCCTCCCCAGCTGCTTGTCCATGCCTGACCCTAGTGAGGCTGAACTGGCTGGGAGTAATTCCCTAAATTTCCTTTCCACACCGTGTGTATGAGCAATGCTCCCACACCGCAGCTGGAGAGGGCTCTGACCACTGTAATTGTGACAATTCACAATCTAGCTGAAAATTTTGAGATTTTTTCCAGTGCATCTGTGCATAGGATAAATACCAGGGAATGCATCCTTCCTTCCAATAGCCTCTGCAGAGTAAGATGGTAAATTTAGGGACTAAATTATTCATGATGTGATTTTCTCTTGATCTTAATCTTTGACTCTCCTATGCCAGACAGCAGAACTCTTGCAGGAAAACATTTTTCAAGGCTGCTTCTCCTGCACATAAAAATGTACCTGCAGAGACGCCTGGAGTGGGAGATTCTTGCTTGGCTGAGGGGCTTGGGAAGGGGCTCATCCTGGAGAAAAGGAGGCTCAGGGCGCTCTTCTTGCTCTGCACAGCTCCTGACAGGAGGGGACAGCCGGGGGGGTTGGGCTCTGCTCCCAGGGACAGGGACAGGAGGAGAGGAAATGGCTGAAGTTGTGCCGGGGAGGTTTAGCTTGGACATGGCTCCAGGTGTAGCTGAGGATCTATGCTGGCTGCTGCTCGGTGTCCATCGTGTGGTGTCCCCTCAGGCACCCTCCCCTGGCACGCCCCACGGCTGGAGTGCTGGGACTGTGTTTGGGTGCTGGAGGTGGATTTATGGACAGCATTCCCCCACTGCCAACATGAGGAGTCCCAGGCTGGCAGCCAGCAGGGCCGGGAATGTTCCAGGAGGCACTGGAGCATGTCTCGTTAGGAGTGAACCTGTGCTGGGAGAGCCCATAACCCTCCTCAGGCACCGTCATGGGCTCTGCCTCCCTGACAGGTGTGAGTGCATCTCTGAGAAGTGGCTACCTGAGAGGGGAAAGGTTCATTCTGTGCAACACAGTGAGAAATGCGTCTGGAGTTGATGCTTTTACGGCGCCGACAGCTCTCCTCTGGAGAGAGCTCGCTGCCTGCTCTGCTGCAGCCCAGAGCTGGTGTTTCCCGTGACACCCTGCCCGTGGCACAACCAGCTTTGTGGGGTCCTGTTTGTTTGTTTGCTTCTTTTCATGCTAGAAGCTTTGAAAGAGCTCCGAGAAGCATCTGTGCTCCTGCCCACACCACTCTCTGATGATCTGGGATGTGGCACAACTTCTCGGGGAGTGTGCAAATCATGTCGTGTTTGATAAACTGAGGATTTAGTTGTGTGAGTCAACAGATTTAATTACTTGGGTAATAAAGTGCTCTGCAATGATTTCTGACTCATCCCTTTCTTGCTTTAGAAGATGTGTGAGGACTACAGGGAGCCCGTGTTGTCAGGGGTCCTGCACTGGGCACAAGGGGGCTTTTGGACTTGGCACAATGGACATTTTTGACACATTGCTCAAAAATCCTGAGTTTTTCTTTCTCTTCCTGTTTTTGGTTTGGGTTATTTCCTCTCCATATTCTACCTGCTTGAAGAAAAGGCATTTTTCATACAAGGCATCTGTGTCGTCTTCTTCCCTGGACTAGGTGCAGACACCTGAGGTGGAGGCTCACTCCTGACTTCCCCACTCCTGACTTCCCGAGGAGCACACAAACTCTTCCAGAAGTTCCTTTTAAAATCCAAGCTGTCACCTCATTCTCACAGGTGTTTTTACTCACTGCCTTCCTGTCTGGTTCTCTCCCACACACCGTGCAGGTACTAATGTAGCTTCATCTTCAGTCTCAAACTGCACTGTGCTGGTTTTGTTCAGTGTACCTGTGCTCTCCCTACAAGATGTGAGATGGCTGTTGACACAACAGGAAGAGAAGAGCTCCATGAACATCCAAAGAGAATTTGAACAGAAAAGTGGATTCTGAGGTACATCCAGCTCCCACCAGCCCCTGACAAAGAGCCAACACCTTGCAAGGTCTGACCTGGAACTGCAAACTTTCCTTCTCAAGGTTCTTTTAACTGATAAGACTGTAACAGCATTAGGAACATGTCCATCATCTCGTGCTTTCTCCCCGTGTTCACAGACATCCCAGGTAAGGCAGCGCCTCAGAGTTACGGATGCTGGCATGAGCACCATTGCACAGGTGTGTATAACACACCTGCTGCACGGGGACTAGGCCTCCTTCCAGTGATCCATCTTTGCTGTATTTACAGCAGTGACACTTTTTAATACTTCTGCTTCTTATTCATCTTTGCTCAATTTACAGCAGTGACAGCTTTTAGTACTGCAACTTCTTTTCCTGCAACAGGCAGTTATGGGTCTCTGTGTGACTGAGATGAAACTCCTTGGGAGTAATGAGAAAAGCTCAGCTCCTTTCACCAGCAGAGAGATCTCCATGCAAGGAGCTTCCCGAGGCAGATAATGAAGAAATACGGGGCTGTTTGTGCATGCAGCTGCACCAGCACAGATGACTCACCCCTTGAACAAGAGTCACTTGAAGTAAGGAGCCGCCTTTAAATGAAGTAGAGTATCAATGTAAATTAAAACAGGAAAAGCAGTGGGACATGTTGGTCCCAGACCTACTATTGACTCCACGAGGAACAAGATGAGCCTCATTATGTACCCAATTAACCAGGCCCAGCACCAGGAGCTGCCACAGGACAGAGGAACGTGGCAGCACCCACCATGGGGACTGGCAGTGGTGACCACTGCCAGGGCACTCACTGAGGCTCCCCCCTGGCCTCTGGGGAAAGGCTGGGGCCAAACTTACCTTTATCTATCATCTGAGAGCAAGATTAGCCTTCATCCAAATTTTAAATGTGCAGAACAGCAATGTAACTGCAGATCAGTCTAATGTGATGTGTGGAGAGGCTGATGGACAATGACACCCAAAACATGAGAGGTGAGGAGGAGGAAGGTGATGGCTGCACAGGCCGACCACCTGCTCAAGCTCCTTTGGGAGTGCTGAATTCTGACACGTCCTCCTTTCAGACCTGCACCTCACACACTCCTCTGGCCAGTCAAGGTCTGTCTGCCTCAACTGAGACTTTTTGGATCAAATTTAATCAAGAAACAACAGTTACAGAATTGTGCTCATTTCCAGCACAACACACCCAAAGCTGGGAGGGCTGAGGTGACTTGTCTGTCCTCTGTGGATTTGCCATTTTGGTTTTGAATCAACAGCACAGAAATGTAGTTGTGGGTGTAGTTTTAAGACAAGAATGTAATGAGGCGTCTTGCAAACCAGCAACAGAACCAGGAGCATGTTCTTGCCTGTGGAATGATCCCAAAAAAGGGTTTGGGAGCCACAGGCTAATGCCAGCACCAGAGAGGGACTCTGTCTCTTACGATCATCCTCATTTTTCCATTCAGTTTTATAACCCAGCCTAATGGGCTCTGAAAATTCAGGAAGTGACAGTTACGTAACGCTGGAAGCAGCTCGTAGACAAATAGGTCTGAAACTCCTGAGAGGAAAAAGAGGGAACATGCTCTGTTGCTGGCCTGATCTCCAACTTCTGAAAGAGTTCTGAATTCTTCTCCTTTCTTCAATTATCTCTGAATTGAAAAGGAATGCTCCAGAATAAGCCTCAGTTTTTGGGAATTATACTTATTCATACAAGTCCAAGCGATAAATATCTTGTCAATTAATCTGAGATGTATGAGGGCACACAAAGAAGTGACTGATGGTTGAGTATCAAACACACCAGTGTTATCAGCCTCTGTCTCACACTGAGATAAATGAAGGGATGTGAATTGGTGAGATACCATCACAATTTTATTTATTGTTTGGTGCCATGTCCTGTCCTGGTAATGGAGTTTTAAACAAATTGCAGTTTGCTCATCGGCATGGGTGATGTGCAGCAGGCCCAGTGCTCCTGTTCAGTACACCACAGAGGTATTCTCAAATAACCAGTTTAAGACAGAAATGGTAAAAATATTCAGGAATGTCAAAGAAAGAAACTGGAAGGTTAAAAAAAAAGTTGTAATGAATTCTGTTGTGCTAATGGAAGTATCACCAGGTAAATGCATTCGGCTCAGGCACTTGAGAGCTTCAAGGACAAGTTCAGGTAGAATTTATGGAGTTTTTGTTTTGAATTTAATCCCACTAATTATTTTAATAATTAAAAATGTTCTGCTGAAGCAGGTTGTAATTAGCTAATTATTTGCTCTGTTTATGTTTCCTGCTTACTTATGCATTTTTATTATTCTCCTAAACTTGAAGAGAAACTCTTCAGGAGTGTTGGTGTCTCCATCTCGAGGTGTCTGGTGGGAGGAGATTGGGACACTCATCCTTTCTCTTCTGGGGACCAAGTTCTGTCCTGTCCCAGGAGACACTGCCCAGCCACAGCCCCTGAGCTCAGCAGTTCTGCCCTGGCTCCTGCCTCAGGCCAGGCTCTGGCTGCTGCCATGGCACAGCTCAGCTGCATGGAGTTATGGGGCTCCTCATGTGCTCTGACAGGAATAAGCACTGAACACAGGTGCCCAGAGCAGCCCCTGGATCCCTGGCAGTGTCCCAGGCCAGGCTGGACACTGGGCCTTGGAGCAGCCTGGGACAGTGGGAGTTGTCCATGCCACAGCAGGGGGTGGAATGAGATGATCTTTAAGGTCCCTTCCAAACCAAACTAGGCCATTCAATTATTTTCTTCCACAGGACTCCTTCCCTAAGCAGGGCAGGAGGCATTTCCTGATGGAGCATGCTGCTCCCTTCCAGCCCTGTGAAGAAGTCTCCCTGGCATTATCTGTCCCACACAGCTCCTATTGGCTGTTTTTGTCCCTCTGTGCCAGCAAGCTGGGCATTGCCTCGACAGGGAAGTTAACAAAGAAGTGTCTCTCTGGCTTTCCTCCTTATCTCCATCCCTGCTTTGCTGCTCCCTGCAGCCAGCAGAGCAAGCCCAGCCTGCCCTGTCCGTTTGTCCTGCTGTAAGGGGTGCACAAAGCACAGGAAAATCACATCTCCCTGTCCACACTACACACTCAGGGCTGGAGGCAGCTGTGGCTGACCCCTCAAGATGCTGCAGAGCTCCCACAGCCCCTCTCCTGGTTAGGAACTAGAGAAGGAAGACTGGAAAAAAAGAGTATGTGAATGAATTTCTGGAGAAAACAGCATGAAATAATGAGGAGAAATGTCTCCATATACAGGAAGCTTTAGGACATTTATTGCTAATATATAACAAAGACAGTCAAACATAGATAAACGACAGCTTTGATGAGCCTTTATTGCACAATTCTTTGCGCCTCATTAAGTATGAGGAATAAAAGAAGAGCAGAGGAGTCCAAAGGCAAATCTGCAGCCACCGCTAATGAATGACGAGGAATCTGAAGGCAAAGGACAGGTTTGGACACATCTGAGTCACCACTGTCACAACAAGTATTTGTGTCTCGTGGGAAGGGAGCACAGACGTGAAGGAGGAAGAAGTACAGGCAGGAGGGGAGATCCTTCGTCGTTGCTTTGGGGAAGGGAGCCCGGTTGGCACTTAAACTCCCTGAGAGGCAAAATCAGACACAGGCACCTCCAGCAGTGGAGGAGAAGAAAGGGTTCATTGTTCTGGCTCTCCTAGCCATGACTGCCACGTGTCCCTCAGCACTCAGCCCTGCTGAGAGGCACTGAGGAGAGGGCTGGTCAGGAGCAGGAGGGGAGAGAGGGCTGGCTGCCTCCCACTGCTGCCACGTCCCTCCTGTTCCACGCAGTGCCCGTGTCACCCAAGTCACATTGATGGAGCAGCTCATGGCCTGGGCCATGTCTGAGCCCACATCACGGACCCCAGGGCTGGGACAGGGGGAGGGACCCCAGGGGTGGCAGAGCCACCTGGGACATGGGGAGGGACCCCAGGGGTGGCAGAGCCACCTGGGACACGGGGCTGTGGCAAGTGGCACAGGCTGGGCCACGGCAGTGCCTGTCCTGATCCTGGCAGGAGGAGCAGTATGGAACCAGGATGTGTTCCACATCCTCTGCACAGCAGGGAAATGCTCCATTTCCCTGGCAGCTGCCAGGACTGCCCCTGCCAGGCCATGCTCAGCACAAGCCCTGTGCACCAGGCCTTGCCAGAGGCGGTGCCGGGGTGGGGAGCCCCGGGGCCGGGGTGCTGGGACAGGGACGGGTTGGAGGTGCCAGGCCAGCCCAGGCACGGTGATGTAACCAGGAGAAAAGAGATTCCTGGGGCACTTTCTAGAGGGGCTGGCTCACAGCACCTCCCCAGCACATGGGACCAGGGAGACCTTCCACTGCCTCTTCAGCTTCATGCAATCACAGAATGGTTTGGGCTTGGAGGGACCTTGAAGCCCATCTTTTCCAAACCCCCTGCCATATGCAGACACACCTTCCACTGTCCCAGGTTGCTCTGAGCCTGGTTCAACCTGGCCGTGGACACTTCCAGGCATGGGACATCCCTTTGAGCCCCTTCCCAAGGGAACAGTCCCCATTATCACCACTGCAGAATATTTTGCCTGCCCCAGTGTAGTCTTTCCAGCTACACCTCAAGGGTTTTATTTTTAATGCAAGATTTTTTTTTCTGCATGTGGAGTTCATCTGTTTATTTGCTTGAGGAGATTACAAAAGTCCCAAGGGAGCATGTATTCCTACTCATACCCATTTCCTACCCTGAATCACATTACCAACACTTTCTGTAGCCTTCCTGGAGTTTAAAATTAAACCAGAACATGAATATTGATACCAGCACCCTTCCCCTCACCGCACAGACAGCTCACATCCTCACCTGTGGGGATGATGATGAGGAAGGCAGCACAGCTGAGGTGATGGTGGTTGTCAGGTGGCTTTGCCCCTGAGGTGCTGGCTGGCCATGGTGGCTGTGCCGGGCCCTTGTGCTGTGCCCATCCCATCCCATCCCATCCCATCCCATCCCATCCCATCCCATCCCATCCCATCCCATCCCATCCCATCCCATCCCTCCAAAGGGGTTTTTGGTCTGGGAGCTGCTGAGGTGGTGTCTGGGTTAACAAGAGCTCACCCACAGGTTCATCTCCCTCTTGGTGGCTGCTTTTGTTCTTGTTCCTAATTACCCTAAAACAGGGACTGCTGTTCACACGCTGCTCCTGGCTCGGCAGCTCCAGCCTGGCAAAGGTGTGGGGCACCGGAGCCTTGCCTGATGAAAGCCTCATCCTCACCACCAGCTCCGCACATCCCCGTGCACCTTGTGATTTTCCCCATTCCCACTGCTGTTCGTTGCTTCTTTGCCCACCAGTTCCATCCTCTGCCTTTACCCCTGAGATCCCTCTGGCACCACTTGGGCCGCACACGTGGCAAACCCCTCCCTTTGGACACTGTCCTGGAGCGTCCCAGTGTCTGTCAGGAGTGTCCCAGCGTCCGGCTGGAGCCTGGTGATATGGGGACACCGACCTGCAGGACCACCAGCGTTTCCTGGGGCTTTCCCTCTCTCTGCCTTCGCACCCTTGGCATCCAGCCCCACAGGCCCAGCACACCACTGAGCTAAACCTGCCTAACCCAGGCACTGCTTTCTCCTCAAGGTAATGAATTATGTCCTGCACTTATTTTCTCTTGTCTGATGAGTTGCTGTGGCAATGTGCCGGGAATTGCTTCAGCAGATAAATGGACTGGGCCTGTTTCTGAGGGAGGAAATCATCGTACACACCTAAATAGGTGCTTCCCCCTTTATCTCCAGTGCTGCTGCCTTCCCTCAGCTATCTGATGGGCTTCCACTGCTCATTTCACACTTCTCCTCCTCCATATCCTGTTTTCCAAGTTTGTTTTGCCCATTCTTCCGATAATCTGGTGGAGTCCTCTCTTCAAGGGAGGGAAGAAAGGTGATTTTCCACCAACTACTGTGGGCTCTGAAGCCATTAAGATAATTCTGCTTACTGAGGCTCTGCCTTTGTTCTCAAAACAGCTGGATAAGGATTAGATTCCCCAAACACAGAGATTTCCAGGAGGGCAGGAAACAGCATCTACAGCATCGATGGTGTGGGACTGGGAGACAGACTCACTGCAGCATGAAGTAAATAAATTCATCAGGCAATTGGGGGTATCCCAACTAATTATCTACCCGGTAAGATTCATGTTAGACCTTCCAGTACCCAGCACGGAACTGTGGGAGCTGGAGATGCTTTCTCAGGCTAGAAAAGCCTGAGCACTCATTAAAGAAAAAATAACACCAACAATATTCTTCTCCTCCAAAGGATGCCAGTCAATGGATGCTGGTGGGGATGAAATGCTCATCACTCACACATCACAAATGCATCAAATTGCTGCTCTGTCTGCAGTCAGGTTTAACTCCATGGTGTGAGTGTATCACGGGCTCGGTGCAGCATTCCCACCCCTCCCACTAAAGGAGCAGCTGATGTGAGGCTACAAAACCACACCAAAATTCAATTGCTGCTACATTAGACTTTCTGACATTAGGACTTGCACTATAAATTCTAATTCTGTATTCTGTCAGTAAGTAACAAATGCTGAATTATCTCCTACCTTAGCCATACACCACTGGAATCCATTTCAAGTGCTAAAGGATGTTTTAATAAAGCCTGATTTTCCAGCCGAGTTTCTGAACCCCAGCCAGCGGCAGCAGGACAAGCACTGCCAATCAAAGGAGAGTGTCCTCGCTCCTCGGCAAGGAAAGGTTAATTGGATGTACAGTATGAAGGGATGTGGAACGTGAGGCATCTGTGGCAGTTTTGTTCTGGCTGGAAAGTGGAGTGTCCCACCCCCTCTGCCCCGTGCTGCTCAGATGCTGCTGCAGACGCGGTCCTGTTTTCACGGACACCGCCGGGAAAGCGCGCTCCTCGCATCATCGGCATTGCTGAAAAACCTCACAGGCAAAATATTTCATAGATCCAGCACTCTCTGATTTCAGCAGAGGGCAGGCATCTGAGCCAATACTCGTCTTCAATTATTTCCCTACAAGACCCTGCAGGAAGAGCGCGGATGAGGTCTGATGAGCTCAGAGTAAAGGGGTCAGCTCTGCTGGGGGGACGGTGCCTTCCCAGCTGCGCTGTCCCCACGCCTGACCCGTGCCTGGGTGGGGGACAGAGCACCCCTCTGCCACAGAGAGCTCGTGCTGGGCAGCCACGCCAGCTCCCCAGGACTGCCTTCTCCTCCTCCTGGAGCAGGGAGCCCCACGGCTTGGGCCATGCTCTGTGGTGGGGCAGTTCCTGTGCCAGGCTGTGAGAGGCTCCTCGTGTCCCTGCTGCCACGCTGCTGAGCCCGCACCCCACCACGGGCACCACATCCCACCAAACCCCACACGGGCACCACATCCCACCACTTTCCACCACGGGCACCGCATCCCACACCAGCTCTGCCTTCCACCCCGTGGTGGGATGGGACACAGGGGCACACATTGCCAAGCCATCCAGCTGAGGTGCCTCTCCACAGAACCTGCTAAAAACCATAACCAAATAAGTGGTTAATAAGCACAGCCCCACATTTACATAAAACGAGGTGCAGTACAGCAGGGGCTGGAACTTCATCTTGGTGTATCAAAGATTTTGCTGTGGAAAAAGCCCATCCTGCTTTTCAAAGGCTTTTAATGTACCCTTAGAGCTTTGTCTTCTTCAGAGAGTCTTCCAAAATCCTTTTGCTTAGTCTTTTGTTGCTAATTAACCCTCCTGAGCTGTTTGCTCTGCTCTGGAGGCCTGACCTTTCATTGAAGACATCTGATATTTTAAAGCTCTGATTAAAATATTTCTTTTAAATGCTTTTTCAACAGGCAGAAGTCTTTTAACACAAACAAAAATGTATTCTCTTAAATATTTGTACTTGCTAACATGTATCATTTTGCCGCAACATTTTATTAACTGCACAAACAAAAAAAATGTATGTGATTAAAAAAAATTGGGGATTTCACTGCTTATTTATACATGTTTGCATGACACCCCAGTCTACCACCTGTACCACCACGACCTGCAGCTGGCCTCAGGTGCTCTGTGCCATTGATGCTCACAGCAAATGCCCACAGAGAGGATGCAAAGCAAAGGCAGCAGCTCCAGGCTGAGGGTAGGTCAGTGAGGGGAGACACACCTGCCTGGGAAGCCCACCGTTGAGTTTCTTGGTTTCCAGCGATCACAGGCACCACACAATGGCACATGCTGAGCACATCATCGCCAGACATATACTGTGGGTACTTTTACCATATTTCAAAGGGTTTTCAAGTCACTTGTTACTATACCTTTAATATTTCAGGGCTAGTGACAGACGTATTTCAGGGATGTGTGTAAAGGAGCTGGGATGTCAGCATGGCTGGGTATTGGACGTGCACCCAGCTTTTGGAGTTATCAAAAACTTCCTCTCGCATCACCGTTTCTCTCCATTTGGAGGCTTCCCTGTCCTCAGCTGTGCCCGGTGGGTGCCCATCTGCACTGCCCTGGCATGTTGAGTGCTGCAGCATTCAGAAGTGCTGGAATTCTGGCTGCTCCTTGGGACAGCAGAAGAGCCTGCATGTGTTGGGGGCTTAGGGCCAAAGGCTCCTTGGGTAGAAAAAGGCTTGTTTAGAGAAGAACACAGATTTCTGCCAGCTTTGGCAGACACGAACATCTTCAGCAGCTGAGGTGATGTGCTGCTCTGCACCTGTGCTGCCCATTTTGTGTCCCTAAGCTACCATTGGCATTACTGTTCATTCTACTTACAGAAACACTTGTGCCTGCTTCTGTATGTGACTGCATTGTTGTTTACTTCCTCATGATTTAAAATATATTTTTATTTCATACATTGCTGAAAGTGCCTTCAGGCATGAAGTTCTTCCCTTTCTTTTGCAATACTTTCCCAGCCAAGCATAATTGTTTCAAAGCAATCTATCACAAACCACTCATCTCCACCTGGAGAAGTGCCCAGTGTCGCAGGCAGGGCAGAAACCTTTCAGACTGTTACCTCCTCCTGAGAGAGGTTGCATCTTAGTTAACAGCTGCAAGTTGCACCAGGGGAGGTTTAGATCACATATTAAGAAATATTTTTTCATGGAAAAGGTAGTAAAGCACTGGCACAGGCTGCCCAGGGCAGTGGGGGATTCACTGTCCCTGGAAGTGTTCGAAAACCTGTGGATGTGGCACTTGAGAACGTGATTTAAC
This sequence comes from Vidua chalybeata, assembly GCF_026979565.1. NCBI lineage: Eukaryota > Metazoa > Chordata > Aves > Passeriformes > Viduidae > Vidua > Vidua chalybeata. Next base: position 4,955,183 of record NC_071538.1, read on the forward strand.
AGTGAACATGGTGTGGTGGCTGGAGTCGATCTCAGAGGGTTTTTCCAACCATAACAACAGTGTGATTCCATGTTTCCATGAAGCATTTGCACAGCCCTGCCCTGCCTTCCCTGATCTCGGCCTGCGCTCCCCACCCCGACGCGTGCAAGCTGCGTGCCCCAGCAGCGCTGCTCCCTGTGAGCCCAGAGAGAGCAGGGACAGCAAATCCTCCAGCCAGAGAGGGAGGCAAAAGGAGATAAGAGGGGTCAAGTAGAGTGGAGATATTTTCCCCTACCACAGACTGTTTGGAAGCTGAAAAATTGACTTTCATTCATCCATTTTAATGCTGAAGGGCAGGTGAGCCGCCGCCTGGCTCTGTGCTGTCGGTGCTTTGTCATCCCGACACTGCAATTTCGGAATACAGGATGGGAAAGTCCTGTCCATGCCAGATCCTGGGCGAGATTGCAAGGGCACAGGGCTCACAGGGTTGTGAGCTGGGATTCAGGGCACCCCCTCCTCACTCCCCCACACACATGTGGGATGGCAGGGCAGGAACAGCACAGGATAGCCTGGTGTGTACAGTTAATTTAATGCTGAGAAACTCGCCAGACTGGGCAACTGGCTCTTTTTGTAAATAAAGGCAAGTTCCTCCACTCCCCATTCCCAGCTACGTGGCTGAGGGAGGAAAAAGATGGTCTTGGTAAGGGAAACCTGGCAGAAGTTTCCCTTACACCGGTTTTTCAGCTTTCCTACAAGAAGACCCAATTATTGTTTAGCTCAAAACTATAGAACCCCATCAAAGGAGGCTGTGGAGCAGCACCTGCAAGGTCTGAGGGAAAAATTGCCCTCCAGCATCCCAGTCTGGCCTGACGGATGCCTCTGACCAGGGATACAGTGGGAGCCTCAAAGGCCCCACCCAAAGGTGGGCGCTGCTCTCCTTGCACAAGACATGAAGGTGCTGCTGCTCTGCTGAGCACCCTTCTCCTCTCTCTCAGATGAGGGGAATCCTCAGGAGAGCATGCCAGTATGATCCTGTTATCCCATTCTATGATTCTGCCTTTTCCCAGTATATTTATGTAATATCATCTCTTCATGTAGCTCTTCTTTCAGCACGTGGCAGCACAAGCAACAGGTGAAAGTGAAATTCTTTCCAGTTTTCCCTGTGATTAAAGCCCCACTATTCCAGGGAACATAAAGCACAGCCACAGAATGTCAGCTACTCCTTAAACATCATTTCATGATCATAATGCTGTCATTAGGAGTGTGTTTCAAGTGTATGTCTAACAGCTCAGGGACTGTCACCTGTAACAAATTCCTACCTGGGACTTGTTTAAATCTAACAATCTGCCTTCCTAGATCATGTTGGATCAGCCAGTGCACACCACTCCTTAGAATTAGGTTTGTATAAGGAAGGATTAGCCTTGTATAACATAATGTTACATTTTGTTGTTCTGAGCTATACTAAATGTAAATCATGTCTCAGGCACAGCAATAATTCAAACAGGAAATGCAAAAGGAAAGACATCAATATGAAAAAGGAAGATAGGCTGTATAGGAACACAGTACGTCTGGAACTGGTTTTGAAAGTCAAATACATGCCTTTATTTGCAATGCTTGGAGGCTGTTCAGTTACCCAATGAATTTCTGTGAAATAATGTCATATCTGCACCTTTATGAACGGCACAGCTGGAGGAGAATGGGAATGAGGCAGCAGCGACTCAGAGCTGGCAGAGGAGCACCCTCAAAAGCAGCACTGCACTGCCTCTTCTTCTTCCAGTTGGACAGAAACATGGAAATCTGGAAGATTACAAAAGTTCCCTTTGCAGAAAGGATTGAAGGAAGCACTTGCTAACATCTCAGAAATAAGTAATGCAACTCTGTGTTTTAATAGTGCTTTATAAAAAATCGATTATAATGGAATTAAAATGCAACACAGGGACAGAACACTTTGCCTCATTGTCTGCAGCAGAGAGGCAAAGCCTTCAGGCCCAGGACACTTTCTCCAAGTGGAGGGTTTCTTGTGCTGTGAGGACACAGACTGTGGGAGCAGTGTGCTTGAAAACCACCCCTGGACCAGCAAACGTCACCCCTGGGCTCTGTGGAGGGGAGGTGACAGTGCCACGGTTGGCCACGGACAGGGCAGGAGATCCAGGCAGGGGAAGGGGCTTCTCCTGAGAGCAGAGCTCCGTGGAACAGCCCAGCAGGCGCAGCTGTGGGGCCAGAGTTTCCTCCAGGAGGCTGTAAAGGGTGTGGGAGGAGGTGCTGGGCAGTGGCAGCTGTGGGGCCTCTGCATGGCCACGCAGTCAACATGTGGGGACCTGGGACTCAGGTGGGTGCATGGCCTCAGTTCAAAGAGAATTAAAGTATAGAATTAAAGTATTTTTCCTTCAGCCTTCAAAATGTGATTTAGATACTGTGAGAATATTTTAAGTTCACCCATGAAGGTTCTCACTGTCTTTCTTCTCACACTCCTGCTGCTGCTTGTCCTGGGCAGATGAGGTGTCTGGTGCCACAATCCCTGTGGCACCAGCAGGGCTCTCTGCTAGAACTACAGCAGAGCTTCAGCTTCCAGAGAGCTCTGTAAGGGCAGGACTGGAGATGGTCCCAGCAGGGACCTATTGCTTGGTGGAGCAATAACCATTCCCACGTGTCCTCCTGCACTAAAGTGCATGTGTTTCTGCAGAGATGGCTCTGCTTACTGGAACACAAAACCTCCCAGTAATTACCAGGAAAAGCTGACTCACTCCAAAAGGCTTCTCCGTAAGAGCCAGGATGGAGCTTGGCAGGGCTCAGGCTGAGAAAGCAGCTCTGGTGCTGCCTCATTACTGATGGGGCTTCCTAGATCCCTGAAATCATTGTGGCTCTCTCCTTTAATATTTCATGGCATGTGCTGAGCACTCCCATGCAATGCTGGGAGGAGAGAGTGCCCAGGGCAGGGTGTTACAGGAATAATGGGGCAGGCCAGCAAAGTAGGATGATGACAAATGCTTCTATGCATCCAGGAACCTGGGCTGTGGAAAATGATTTATGAGATTAATATGGCACTTGAGTTGTGTGGGGTTTAGGTTATCGAAACCGAGGCTCTTTAGGCTTGGGAAAGAGTTAGTCCTGAAACAAGGCTGGCAGCATTCTGCTAGTGCTGATCTGAATTTCCACGCAGCAGCTTGTGTGACTTTGGTGTGTAGTATGGGTTTGTGGAACTTCATCTCCGAGCCACAGCTGGTGGGATGTGGGTGGAGGAATCCACCAGCGGAGCTGCTTCTGCAGCTCCTGTCCAAGAGAGGAAAACACAAAAGCAGCCTAATGCCACCTGTAGCTGTGAAATGATGGGAAAGAAGAGAATCACAGTCATCTTCTGCAGTTGGTAAAATTTGACTTTGTTTGGAAAAGTTTAAAACTAATTTTTATTATTCCCTGATCTGATACACTGTGGTGTCTGAAATAAAGCTAGAATTTCAAGTACCTTGTTTTGTTTGGGATGTGGCTGGGGTAGATCCCATGAGCCCTTCCTACCAAGACCCGGTTGTCCCGTGTTCCCTGACCTTGCAGCAAGCAGACTCCCAGCTGTGCTGGGGCCCAAACTCCTGGGTAGGTCCCAGGAGCATCATTGGGTGTGGGCTGCTGTGGCCTCAGCGCTGCTCTGGGGCTGCCATCCCACAGGACCTGCCTGGATTGCAGTGAAGCTGCTGTGCTTGCAGGCTCTGACTGTGTCCAGTTTGCTCATTCTAATCATGGGGCCAAAATCCTTTGCTGTGGGCTTACATCCTCTTTCAGGGATTGCTTTCAAACAAGGCTGGGATGACTGTTCTGTGTGTGGACAAATCCATGCATGGTTCTGTGTGAGCAAGGACATGCACAGGGTGCTCATCCCATTCTGGGCACGGCACCGGGGTCTCATCCTGTCTCCATTGCTATGAGATGTGGTCAGGGGACTTCAGAGGTGAAGTCTCTCTGTAGTGGGCTAGAGCAATTCTCCATGAGGGCCGGCCAGCCTCACATCTATATCAGACCTAAATTCAAATCCATTATTTAGGCTTTGAAGGAAGCTGATTGTTTTCCTGCAACTTGAAACAAGGGCACGGAGTGTTATTCCCATGTTTGCAGACCAAACCTTTCAGAGCAGATGGCAGAGCAACAGGGGAGGCTTTGGGCAGCTGCTGCTCCCCCCTAAACCGGAGGGACAGGCAGAAGGTGGGTGTCCGGAGAGCAGAGCCTGTGCAGGATTCCAGGGTGGTAATAAATTAGAGGCAGGAGCTGGAACAAGGCCACAATGAGAATTTAATTGCATGCTTCTTGAGTTTCCTGAGACTGGGCTGTAGTGACCAGGAGTGGTTCTGGAGGAAATGAAAAGCTGATACCTGGCAAACTGTTGGGGTGAGAACGGCGAGTCCTGGATGGAACAAACTGCGTCATTAGCAGGGGGACAACGTCTGAATCCACCTTCTGCAGCCTGGATGTGTCGGGTATTGGCTCAGCAATAATTTATCACTTGAGGAACACTGCACAGACCAAGCGCAGTCAGACTGTGACCACCTCCTCCTCCTGCAGATTAATGCAGGATGAGGAGGCGGCGGGTGGTCAGGAATAGCCAGCCCAGGTGTCCCGGAGGATATTAGGAGGTTTGTTGTGTTTGGCCTCGCCAAGTCAACAACAGCCAGTGGAGACAACCTGTTCAGTCTCTGAGCACTCCAGCCCTGCGACCTGCAGTCCTCAGGAACCAGCCCGCTCTGGGAGAGGTGACGTGTGAGTGAGCTCTGAAACACCAGGGGTTCTCAGGCTTTGGCGTGTTTTGGCCATGTTTGTCAGAATTCTGCATTTTCTGGCTTTACAGGAGTGAGGAAACAGGGACTGATGGAAATAACTTGTCAGTGCTAAGATGACCTGAATCCTTGACTAAAAAACACCCCTTTGTCAGTAGACAGACTAAAGAAAAAACACAGCATTGGATGTATCTTCTTACTGTTTGGCTCGGAAGTCCACTGTTACACTTGAGAGAAAGCCAGCAACAACAAACGTCTGCCATTTCTGTGTTGGTGCTCTCGTAAGGTCTCACAAAAACGTCGTGTTATCCTTTTCAGCAGACTTGGCTAAGCATTTCAGACCATCTTAAATTCTGTTTTATTTTGAAGGATTAAAGCAAATCAGAACTTCTGTTCAGGATGCTCGGGAATTTTAGAGGACTGTGAAATAAGATATGTGTAAGGAAGCTTTTTGTAATACACCAGAGAAAAATATTCATATTAAAAAATGAGATGAATAAATGTGAATTCAAATCCAAGTTTGTGGAGTTGTTTTTTTTTTTTTTTTTAAATCCAACTTCAACTTTTGAAGGTGATCCAAGCAGACAAGCATTATCTCTTGCTGCAGTACATCTCCTCTGTGCCCACCCTCAGCTGGCTCATGCAAAAAGCAAACCAGCCCCAGGAATTGAACGCCTGTGGGCCAGGGAAAACCTCCACGTACAATTCCCAGCTGCTGCTGCAACAGCAGCGCCCACAGCTGTGAGCAGGGCTGCTGGGGGAGCCCGGGGGACTGGGGGTGGCTGTGTGCCCAACCCGTGGGGGCTGTGTCCCTGCTGGGCCCTGGGGGTGGCTGTGTGCCCAAGCACATGGGGGCTGTGTCCCTGCTGGGCCCTGGGGGTGGCTGTGTCCCCTCAGATCCCTGGGGGTGGCTGTGTCCCCTCAGGGCTGTGGGCATGGCTGTGTCCCTGCTGGGCCCTGGGGATGGCTGTGTCCCCTCAGGCCCTGGGGGTGGCTGTGTCCCCTCAGGGCCATGGGCATGGCTGTGTCCCCTCAGGCCCCCAGGGGTGGCTGTGTCCCCTCAGGCCCTGGGATGGCTGTGTCCCCTCAGGCCCTGGGGGTGGCTGTGTCCCCTCAGGTCCCTGGGGGTGGCCGTGTGCCCAAGCACACGGGGGCTCTGTCCCTGCAGGGCCCTGGGATGGCTGTGTCCCCTCAGGGCCGTGGGCATGGCTGTGTCCCTGCAGGGCCCTGGGGGTGGCTGTGTCCCCTCAGGCCCCAGGGATGGCTGTGTCCCCTCGGGCCCTGGGGGTGGCTGTGTCCCCTCAGGTCCCTGGGATGGCTGTGTCCCCTCAGGTCCCAGGGATGGCTGTGTCCTTTCAGGTCCCAGGGGTGGCTGTGTCCCCTCAGATCGCAGGGGTGGCTGTGTCCCCTCAGGTCCCAGGGATGGCTGTGTCCTTTCAGGTCCCAGGGGTGGCTGTGTCCCCTCAGATCCCAGGGGTGGCTGTGTCCCCTCAGGTCCCTGGGATGGCTGTGTCTCCTCAGATCCCAGGGGTGGCTGTGTCCCCTCAGGTCCCTGGGATGGCTGTGTCCCCTCAGGTCCCAGGGATGGCTGTGTCCTTTCAGGTCCCAGGGGTGGCTGTGTCCCCTCAGATCGCAGGGGTGGCTGTGTCCCCTCAGGTCCCTGGGATGGCTGTGTCTCCTCAGATCCCAGGGGTGGCTGTGTCCCCTCAGGTCCCTGGGATGGCTGTGTCTCCTCAGATCCCAGGGGTGGCTGTGTCCCCTCAGGTCCCTGGGATGGCTGTGTCCCCTCAGGTCCCAGGGATGGCTGTGTCCCTCCGGGCCCTGGGATGGCTGTGTCCCCTCAGATCGCAGGGGTGGCTGTGTCCCCTCAGGCCCCCGGGATGGCTGTGTCCCCTCAGGTCCCTGGGATGGCTGTGTCCCCTCAGATCCCAGGGATGTCCCCCCGGTGCAGTCCTGCCTCCAGGGAGCTCTATCAGTGCCCGTTTCCACTCTCAGGCTCTTAATGGAAACTTCAAATAGCACCAAACCTGGGGCACTGGGGAACCCTGGTAATAACCTTCCTCTCCCCCAGTCATACCCACTGCCAAACCCTATTTTTGGGGGAATCTCATTTATAAAGATCCTCATCCAAAGCAATGTCATAATAAAACAAAGTACATGCCAGTTCTCCAGGATTTTTTCCATCCAGACATAGAATATCAAATGTAATCAGGGCTGTTTAACCTCAAAAGTGGTGCTGATCAACATCAAGCGTATTTTTACCTTTTTAGCACTTTGAATTTAATTATGTAGCAACATTGCACACACTGTCCAAGTTTGATGCCAACTGATTTGGGTCATTTGGCTGGACCAGCTGAAATGCTGGTTTGATTCTGGGGCTGTTGCACCACTGACATCTGCCTGGGATTGTAAAACATAAAAATTACTTATTTTTATGGCTTTTCTTGCCAGGCCTTTAGAGGTTTGAAATTCAAGCTATGTGGATCTGATCTTCCTTCAAAGTCTTTCCTGCCAGGGATTTTGTGGTGATGTCTGAAGCTTTTCTTACCTATTGAAATGGGAAAATAATCAGTATGAGAAGATAGCATTGTCTTGCATTCCTCCTAGCTGGAAATTTTCTTTATTGATCGTGGATTTTGGGGCTTTTTAAAAGCTAATTTAAAAACAGTTAGTTTCTTGTGCCTCCTCTCATTAGCATAACTCCTAACTGGCTGTAACTTTGGGCAATTTTGCTTCTGATATGCTGGAAGTGTTTGCAGGGAGGAGAAGGCTGAGGTGCCAGGCTGGATGGGGTTGCACTGGACACTTGGGTTCATGGGTGATGAGACCCCCCCGAGCCCTCTGTGCCTGGGGAGGAAGGGTCCCTGTGAGGGGCAAGGATCTGGCCTGGGGCCCTGCAGCACTGAGAGCAAAGGACACCTTCTCCTTCAGCCAAAGCTGGCAGAGCCTCTCCAGCCTGGTGCAAACGGATTTCTGGATGTTAAAGACGGAAACATCCCTGGATTTGCTTGGAACTACTTGTGTGAATTTTAATCCTTAATTGAGTTCAGCTGTAAAACCTTCGTATGACCTTTTTATGAATTAGGTGCAGACAAGTAGGAAATGTTTTGCGTTATCACTTAAAAGTACCCTTCCTGCTGTACCTTACTCCCACAAATAATTAGAGAGGAAAGTGGTAATTATATGAATCAATTGATAGCAGCATTTGGCTCAGACAATGCTTAAAAAGAAACTATAATTTAAGCTTAACATGTACTATAAAGTTGACGAAGAAAATGGAAATTTATGTAAATTCCAATAGACAATTTATAAGGTTACAGACTATGTGGGATGCACATGTTTGTGACTGTTCTTTAGGTTCAGCTATTTAGGGTGGCTTTCCAGACTGAACCAGCGCTTTCCTTTGGATTCCACCCCCTTAAAATTTAAAAGCTTTTCAATTTGAGGAGGATAAGTCAGTTGTTTGGGATTAGATTGAAACTTTCCACTTCTTTCACTGCTTATCCCAAGAAGAGAGGACATAGTCCCTGGGGTGCTTTGTGAACACGCAGTGGCCAGGACAGGGATCTCAGAGGTGCCCACTTCATCTTGTGTTCCCTAGGAGTCATCCCAGGGGCTGGGAAGTTGAGCAGATACTGGTATGCTACAAAACACACAATCATTCGAGTCATTTGCATAATTAAACACTAGGAGCCTTTAGAGAAGCAGGAGCAGTTTCTAACAGCCAGGGCACCCATCTGCTCTGCCCTAAAATTGCACATTTCTTCTTCACAGGCTCTAAGTGGTGACACCTGTAATTTTGGGTGCCAGCCTGACAGTGACGAAGGACAAAGCCCTTTGTGAGGGCACGAGTGCTGGGGGGTTTGTGGTGGGCTCGGCCCTGAATGAGGGCTGGGGGCTGGGGTGGGCGCTGCACTGCACTGGCAGGGTGTGTGTCACTGCATCACCTCTGTGCGGGGAGCTGAGACTTTCTCTGGGCACTTACTCCCTCTTACATTCATTCTCAAATGGGAGAGTGAAGTGTTTTGAAAACGAGGTGGGAACCAGCAAGCCGCCTCCTGAATCACGTCCTATTCTTTTGCATTTTCAGTTGCACCGGTGCCGACTTCAGCAGCAAACATCACCTTTTACTTCCATTTGTTCTTTTCAGGAGCAGCAGAAGCCCAAGGAGGAGTGGGTGAGCTCTATTTTTATACAGCAAGCCCTCCAGTCTCAGTCCTACTCGCAGAAAACTCCCACTCGTTGAGGACTGGGTGATCAGGCTGTAAATTCCCAGTGTGGAGGTGGTTTTGCCTGTTGACATGATTGTATCAGACCAAGGCAGAATTCAGCTCTGAAAAGCCTAAATTTTGGGTTGAACACAACTTAAGTTTTGAATACAACTTAAGTTTTAAGGTTGGTGACAAGAAAAAAGAACACCTAAAGCTGTGTTTGAGAATTGCTGATCATTAGTAATCATTGTATGTTTTATATCTGTGTTTGGAATCAATTTATAGAATATGACTGTGAATTCAGTGAAATCCCAGTCCAAATTAGGATTTTGGTCTGGAGAACCAGACCCTGGCCCATTAAGGGCTGGCAGGAAAACTAACTTCATGTGTTTTTAAAACAACTTCGTGAAACGCATTCTTTAATCTGCCAATTTCCATTTTCATAAAAGTCCTTTCTCCACAGCTATTAAACATATTTTAAATATAATTTAAAAAATGTAATAACCTTTGTCATCTGTTCTACAGCTTGCCTTCAGCCAGTGCACTACTTGTGAATACAGAATTTCAAATTAAATTTACTAATCTCATGGAAAAAGGACACTAGAAAATATTGCATTCAAGGTTTATACTGGCACAGCAAGCTAAGAACAACTAATTCTATCAAGTAACAAAATAAATTATACATTCCCTCTCCTGGTTGAGCTGAAATACTGCACAAAATTATTGAAAAGCTTCTCATGTAAAACCGAAGGAAAATGCCAATTAAAGCCCTGTTGCTGGTGGCGCTTGGAGTGGTGAGAGCTCCGCTCTCGAGGTGATGGGAATGGAGAATCATCCCAGGAGAGGGGCTGGTCCTGAGGCAGGAGGGGCAGGAATCTTCCATGCCCTGGTGGGTGCTGTGTGGGAATTCAGGAGGGTGGATTCAGACCATAAATGACATTTTCCTCCCTCCTTTCTCTCTTCTCCATTGGCAGGGGTTGGATTTGACTTTCCAAGGTAGTGCTCATACTCCAGGGGATCCGAGAAATCTGGAGTGCCCAGCTTGGACTCTCCACCCTGAACACAACTTTTCCAAACTGGAGTTTTAGGTGGTTTTCACCCATAAAACTGGGATAGTGTTTTGAGTTCCTACCACATAAATGTATGCAGGAATATGCTACATCATTTAACAAAAATCCAACTCGTCTGGCACATTTTGTCATTATAACAGGAAAGAAATGGAGCTCCCCCTGCAAAAAAGCATTTCCAGGAATGCAGTCAGAAAGCACAACCCAGCAGCATCAGCCTCTCCTGCTGCTGTTCCAACAGTTCCAGTTGGACCTGGCTGTCTTCCTGTCCATGCTCCGAGTAAATTGCTCAGAAACCAGCCAGAAATAAATGGGGAGGAATCACCGTGCTGAAAACAGCGTGCTTTCATTTCTCTCCCCATCCAACCTCCATCTGTCTGGCCTCTGGAGCTGACCTTTATTTAATTGGGACCAGGCTGGAGGGATCACTCGAAAGCAGCACGTCCGTGTGTCTGTTCCCCACCGATTGTGAGGAGAGGGTGGTCCAGGGTGGAGCAGCTGTCTGCGACTGCCTGCTCCTGTCAGGGCTCTCAGCAGAGCTTCAGAAGGAGGTGAAACAAAGCTCTCAGTGCCAGGAAGCTGCACAGTGCTGCTCACCAGGGTGGGATTGGCATTGCAGTCCTCAGGTGCTCTGTTTTGCAGGAGAAGGGTGGTTAGAGGGAATTCCTGCACGAGAAGGGTGGTTAGAGGTGTTCCTGGAGGAGAAGGGTGGTTAGAGGGAATTCCCACAGGAGAAGGGTGGTTAGAGGGAATTCCCACAGGAGAAGGGTGGTTAGAGGGAATTCCTGCAGAAGAAGGGTGGTTAGAGGAGTTCCTGCAGGAGAAGGGTGGTTAGAGGGAATTCCTGCAGGAGAAGGGTGGTTAGAGGTGTTCCTGGAGGAGAAGGGTGGTTAGAGGGAATTCCTGCACGAGAAGGGTGGTTAGAGGTGTTCCTGGAGGAGAAGGGTGGTTAGAGGGAATTCCTGCACGAGAAGGGTGGTTAGAGGTGTTCCTGGAGGAGAAGGGTGGTTAGAGGGAATTCCCACAGGAGAAGGGTGGTTAGAGGGAATTCCTGCAGAAGAAGGGTGGTTAGAGGAGTTCCTGCAGGAGAAGGGTGGTTAGAGGGAATTCCTGCAGGAGAAGGGTGGTTAGAGACAGTTCCTGCAGGAGAAGGGTGGTTAGAGGAGTTCCTGCAGGAGAAGGGTGGTTAGAGACAGTTCCCACAGGAGAAGGGTGGTTAGAGACAGTTCCTGCAGGAGAAGGGTGGTTAGAGGAGTTCCTGCAGGAGAAGGGTGGTTAGAGGGAATTCCCGCAGGAGAAGGGTGGTTAGAGGAGTTCCTGCAGGAGAAGGGTGGTTAGAGGGAATTCCTGCAGGAGAAGGGTGGTTAGAGACAGTTCCTGCAGGAGAAGGGTGGTTAGAGGAGTTCCTGCAGGAGAAGGGTGGTTAGAGGAGTTCCTGCAGGAGAAGGGTGGTTAGAGGGAATTCCTGCAGGAGAAGGGTGGTTAGAGACAGTTCCTGCAGGAGAAGGGTGGTTAGAGGAGTTCCTGCAGGAGAAGGGTGGTTAGAGGGAATTCCCACAAGAGAAGGGTGGTTAGAGGGAATTCCTGCAGGAGAAGGGTGGTTAGAGGCTCTTCCCTGGCTCAGAGCTCTGTCCTTCCTCACTCAGACCCTGTCCCTCCAGCTGCCTCTGCACTGTGCATGAGGTTTTGTTTTGGGAAGGCTGCAGGCTGCTGCCCCCACGGTGTGACACACGAGCGAGCGAGGGGCTCTGGACAAACCTCTGGTGCTGCGTGTAGGCACTGCTCTGCCTTGGTGCCAGGGTGGAGCTCTCTCCTCCCTTGAGCACCTTTTCAAAATCAGCCTCTTTTGTGCCTCCCTGCTGTGGCCGCTGCACTCACAGAAAATATTTCTTAGATTTTTTTCCAGAAAAGGTGCTTGAAAAAATGTTCTTTAATGAAATGTTTTGGGGTGTGTAATCAGAATTTTTTTAATGATTCATGTCATAAGTGCAAAGAATTTTGGCTAAAGTTGAAGGTAAGGGTTTTTTTAATCAGCAACATGCTCATTATTCACTTCCCACTCTCAGCCAAGACAAGAAAAACAGCAGCTTTCTGATGAAAAGAAGAGGATCCATCAGGTCCCACTCACTTTTCATGAACTAAGAACTGATGTCAGTGACTGTCAGATTTAAGTGATTTTCCCCATAAATCTCCTCTTTACTGGCAAAAAGGAATCATTGTTCCCTAACACTGCACAAGCTTTTTGTTCGGGTTTGCTGTGTATAAAATTTAATGAGAACAGGCACAGAACACATCAAGAGCTGAGCATGTGTCAGTTAGGAACCGTGTGTTTGAAAACCTTTTCCTATAATTATCTCCATTTCCAGTTCCCCACGCGGGAGGATGAGGGAAGGGGGCTGTGTGCTCAATGAACAATGGCTTCCAGGAGCGCCTGGCTGCCACAGCGGGACACGGCTGAGGCCAGGGGAGAGACAGGAAGGAACTTGCATGATTAAAAGTGAGGTGTCCCCAGGGCTGTGCTTGTGTCGCTGTTCTTCAGTTTGGAGAGCCGGGGGGTGTTTATGGATTGGCTGTGCTGACTGAGCTGCTCGTGATAATCTTGTCTGCTGTCTGTTGGTCACCCCAGCTGCTCTGTCACAATTTGTGCTTTGAGCTTCTCTCAGGAAGGTGCTTCTGGTCCAGGCCTGTCCCAGGAAGGTGCTTCTGGTCATGTTTTCATCACAACATGGGGTGCACAGTGGGCAGGGTCTGGGCTGGGACACTGGGGCCAGGTGCAGGATGAATAAGGGTCCTGCAGAAGCCTGAGGGAGCTGTGCTGTCCCGTGGGATGGTCCAGGGCTGAGGGAGCTGTGCTGTCCCTTGGAATGGTCTCAGGGAAGCTCCCAGGGCTGAGGGAGCCGTGCTGTCCTGTGGGATGGTCCCAGGGAAGCTCCCAGGGCTGAGGGAGCCGTGCTGTCCCATGGGATGCTCCTAAAAAAGCTGGGGTTGTTCAGGTACCCACAGAGCAGAGTCACCACAGCCTCTCCCACCCACACCCCCACACTGTGACCTTAAAGACACAGCCTGTCCCAAGCTGCCTTTCCCCAGGAATCCAGGAGAGACTCCAGCTGCAGGAAGGAGGCTGCAGTGCCCCTGGACAGCTCTCCTGGGCTCACTGCTCAGGGAACAAGGTGCTCTTTTGGGAAGCCTGTTTGACCCTGCAGAGCCTGAGGTGTCAGCTGCCACTCCCCAGCCTGTGCAGAAGCCAGGCCTGTGGGGGAGGAAAACAAAGAAACAAACCGCTTTGGCTCTCATCGTTCAAAGCAGAAATGCATTTTTTCTGTAGGGATGTTTCTTCTCTAGAAATAGGAGTGGCCAGGTGTTGGGCCACAGGAGGGAGGGATGCAGCCAGGCTGGGAGCTGTCCTCACCACCCAGCACCCCATGAGAGGGGCAGAGCTGGGGCTGAGGGGTCCCTGGTGCTGGGGTGGAGCAGCACTGCCAAGGGAAGAACAGAGACTTCACACTGTTTGTCAGAGATGCTCTCCCGTTTAGCCCCAAGGTGCAGAAAGGACCCCCTGCCTCCTAAACTCCTTCTCAGAGAGGAGTATGGGTCCGGCTGGATCTAATTCTAGTCCCAGGCTTGGTCAATGGTTTATTTAAAGGATTATACAAGTGCAATTGAACCTCTCTACAAATCTGTCCTGCAGGATTAAGGACGGCAAACCAGATATATGCAAAATGATTTAGTTATTTCAATTGATTATTATAATTATTAGAATAAAGGACCTTAATCAGAATTATCTGCTACACAATATAGGTAGTTATAACTACAATTATAGTGCACTACTTATTAAATCAGTAATTTCAAAGGCAGCTTAATAATTATCAAGTAGATATTGAAGTTATGCTGATGTCTGAGGGTAAATTTCTTTTGCTCAGCCTCGAGGAGTGACCTTGAGGGGTGTCCCCACACCAGGGAGGAATCTCCAGGCACATTCCCAGGAGGGGCAGAACACCCAGCCATCCACCCCATCCCTGGCAGTGCCCAAGGCCAGGCTGGACAGCCTGGGCCAGTGGAAGGTGTCCCTGCCTGTGGCAGGGGTGGCACTGGGGGATCTTTAAGGTCCCTCTCAAACCAAACCACTACGTGATTTTAAATGTTCTTTCAATGGTTATGGGTGAGTGTTGCCCTTGGACAGGTATTTTACAACTGCAAAACTCAGCTTTTGTGATTCATCATCTTAACCCTTATGAATATTCTTTTTGAAATGTCAAGATTTGTCATCTTAAAAGGCAGAAATCAATCAGCAAGTAAAAACAAGCACAAGGAAGTATTGTCATTTTTAATGACTTTTGAGGCAATTAGAAATTGTCTAACTCCTTGCTTCTACAAAACTCTAGTTCTAGAAAGTTATTGGGGGAAAAAGAGAATTCCCATCTGCTTGAAAGCTTTTCCTCAAAATCCTGGAGAGAGGGGCGGTGTTCCCTTGCACACAGGGTGACAATGCATCCTTTGTGTGAGGACAATCCAGAAATATGTTTTGATTTTGGGGTGGAAATGATGGGGATCAACCACAGGAGTGAAATAAAGTATTTTCTTCCCTATCTCCAATCCTAAAGTACAGAGTAAGTATTTCATCTGGTCTACGATTGCCTGTCACACTCCAGCCACTTAACAGCTGCATTAATAAATACATAAATCATGACCTTGCTGCAATTAAACACTGAGCATGGAATTGGCATGAACCCCAGTGAGCCCAAAAGAGCAGTGACCACTTGATTTCTTGGCTTTTACCTCAACACAGGCTGTTCAGGACTGGCGCTGGAGTGACTTTGGAAGTATTTACCAGGACTGTGCTTTAAGCTCAGCATTCAATTAATAAAAAGAGAAAGAGGTCATGCCCATAATTTGTGTTTGGCATTGGGGAACTTGAAGATTGTCAATAGCATTTAAATTTTTTCTTTCCAATCTATTAAGGTGTTTAATTTCATTTTAACCTTAAAGAGTTAGGGCTGGTAGTAGCCACCAACGCTAAATTAACATAGCTGTTTGCAGTTATTAATTGCTGTGTCTGGGTGACAAAATAAAACAAAATGACAAAATGAGCCCCTGATTTTGCCATCTCCCAGGTAGCATATCCGGAGCAGTGGTTCTGGAGCTGCGAGAAGTCATCTGCAATTAGGAGTGAGTGATCTTTATTAACTGCCCTGTGCCATGCAAGGTGCAGCCCGTGGCCTTCTCGGGTCCCTGATTTACTGCTTTTCATTTGTTGAGTGCCTACATCAAAGCAGAGGTAATTTCCCAGAACGGGGCAGGGTGAGAGTACAACACATCCCAGAGAGTAAATTATTACAGCTGCGTGGAGATGCTTTTGTACAATGACATTTTATTGATGTTTCTCCCTGGTCACTCTTCATTGCATACAACAAAAATAAACTGGACGGGGAAACGCCTCGTAAACCATTTTGGCGAGTTGATCTGAATGTTTCTGATTTCTGCACCTTTGACAGTGGTGAATGTGCGAGGGAGTGTTGCCTCCAAGGGGAAGGCATGGCAGTAAACGATGCAAATTGGCAGGATTACAGGATGTAATGAATCCAAAGAAGCTTTAAAAATATAATTGGAAAAGGTGTCAAAGAAAAAAATGGTTAGTCTGTTTTATCTGTTATTGGGAGTCAAGCTTATAACCTATTAAGAAATTTGCCCTTGCCAAGGAAGAAGATGAAATGTCTCACTGAGTCCTGTGAGCGCTGTTTCTGCACAGGAGCTGTGTGCAGGGGTGAGGCAGAGCTGCTGTCACGGGCTCTTTTATTGTTCTTTAATTCCTAAGGGAAGGGAAAATCTGTTTCCTAGAAAATTCTTCTCCACATTTTGATTTCTTTTCCATTTCCTTATGCTAATGGGGCTGGTGTGATGGGAAGGATGATTATGGAATGAACTGTTTTGAGCTGCCGAGCTCCTGCCTGCAGCAGAAACTGCAGGTGGGCACTGCTGTGTGCCAGGGCCAGGGCTGGGACACAGACCCCCTCCTCGGGATGAAGCTGGGGCACAGACCCCCTCCTCGGGATGGGGCAGGGGGTCAGAGCCCCTCCTCGGGATGGGACAGAGGCACAGCAGTGTGGGATGGGTCACAGCAGTGTGAGATGGGGGCTCAGCAGTGTGGGATGGGTCACAGCAGTGTGGGATGTGTCACAGCAGTGTGGGACAGGTCACAGCAGTGTGGGATGGGTCACAGCAGTGTGGGATGGGTCACAGCAGTGTGGGATGTGTCACAGCAGTGTGGGATGTGTCACAGCAGTGTGGGATGGGTCACAGCAGTGTGGGATGTGTCACAGCAGTGTGGGATGGGTCACAGCAGTGTGGGATGGGGCTCAGCAGTGTGGGATGGGGGCTCAGCAGTGTGGGATGGGTCACAGCAGTATGGGACAGGTCACAGCAGTGTGGGATGGGTCACAGCAGTGTGGGATGGGTCACAGCAGTGTGGGATGGGTCACAGCAGTGTGGGATGGGTCACAGCAGTGTGGCCAGCAGCACCTCACTGTGCCCAGGAAGAACACGATGCCTTTGCCCCTTGGTAGGGTGGTACATTTGGTGTGGATTGCAGGAGCCAAGGGTACAGCAGCTTCAGGAACCATCACAGCAACTGATGATGCCCTGCAGGAATTAGCCAGGGCCTGGTTTCTGTACCTGGCAGACCCCACAGTCCCTGTGCCAGCTGGCAAAGCTCCTCTTCAACTTAGACCCTGGGAGCTGAGGATAAACTTGACTGCTGAGATCATCTATGCTGGAGAAAAAGAGCCTGCATCGAGGTCTTTGAAAGGAGAAGAGAAAAATAATTTTCTTGCAACATGGTAAAGGGTGACTAAATGGAAATGCTGAAGGTCCTTAAATAATAAAATCTAAATGAAGCTTAAAAAGGTGTCGTGGAGGTTTGTGTACCCAATCACTCAGGTGCAGGCAGTGTACATTGCTTCTTGCAGCACAAAAGCATTTTAACTGATTAACATGCTCCAATGATTCTTTTAATTCTGCTGTTCTTCGGCTTGGGCACTTCTGTGATCTTGGCACAAAGCAGGTGGTAAATGTGCAGGTTTTTCCAGCCAGGACTGTACAGAGGTGCTGGGCTTATGTAGGAAATCTGCAAAGTAACTCAAATAGGGCTTAATTGGTGCCCAGTGACAGCAGCAATTCCTCCAGACACACCCCAGTGCCTCATTCCCAGCTGGTCTGGCTGCTCCACACCTGCAGTGCCCGTGACAGGGCTGTCCCAGGACTGTCCCCTCCGTGCCTGGCAGTGCCGGGCAGTGCTGCAGTGCCCGTGACAGGGCTGTCCCAGGACTGTCCCCTCCGTGCCTGGCAGTGCCGGGCAGTGCTGCAGTGCCCGTGACAGGGCTGTCCCAGGACTGTCCCCTCTGTGCCTGGCAGTGCTGCAGTGCCCGTGACAGGGCTGTCCCAGGACTGTCCCCACCGTGCCTGGCAGTGCTGCAGTGCCCGTGACAGGGCTGTCCCAGGACTCTCCCAGGACTGTCCCCTCTGTGCCTGGCAGTGCCTGGCAGTGCTGCAGTGCCCGTGACAGGGCTGTCCCAGGACTGTCCCCACCGTGCCTGGCAGTGCTGCAGTGCCTGTGACAGGGCTGTCCCAGGACTGTCCCCTCCGTGCCTGGCAGTGCCGGGCAGTGCTGCAGTGCCTGTGACAGGGCTGTCCCAGGACTGTCCCAGGACTGTCCCCTCTGTGCCTGGCAGTGCCTGGCAGTGCTGCAGTGCCTGTGACAGGGCTGTCCCAGGACTGTCCCCACCGTGCCTGGCAGTGCTGCCCCTGGCACAGGTCTAAGCTTTGAAGATGCTGTTGAAGTCCATTTCCAGTGGGATCCAGGGGAGGCTGAGGTTTGTTTCTTTAGGAAAACATGAATGAAGTGAGATGGATGTCTCCAGTGTGGGTCTGAGGCAGAGGTGATGCACCGGGGTTGCTGTGCTGGGCACTGCTCTCACCTGCAGAGACCTGTGGGGTCTTTGCTCTGCTCACCTGCAGGCACTGGCATGATGAGTGGAATTGGGTTTTCAGGCCTGTAAAAACGAACTGTGTCATAGAAAATGTGTGTCCTATGGAATCATGGAATCACAGAATTGCAGAGACTGGAAAAGCCCTCGGAGGCCATCGATCCCAACCATTCCCTCAGCACTGCCAAGGCCACCACTGACCCTGGCCCCAAGGGTCTCTGTGTACTCAGCACAGCCAGCCCTCTAAAGGGAAATGGCACAACCTTAAAACTCCTTCCCTCTACAATGGGAAAGGCACCAGCAAACCTTGTTGCTCTTTCCCAAGCAGCTCTGGTAAAAATTATGTGGTTTGGTACGTCCATCTGGGGCTGAGGGGCCATCCACAGAATGGATGCACAGCACACTTGGAATTAGCTTTCAATTGATAATCCAGATGATCTTTAAGGTCTTTTGATAATGTAGATAATTTTTAAGGTCCCTTCCAACCCTAATTATTCTACCATTTATTATTTTATTTTTAAATCCCTGAGAGCAGAATACTAATAGCCCTGATATGCCATTAAATAATGATAAATAAAGCAATTCAAAGCAACCATCCAAAAAATATATTTGATCATGGGAGGAAGAAACATGCCTAATACAGTTTCAAAATTAAATTTCAAGTAACGCTTTCAGAATCTCTGTTAGTCCCAGCCTTCCCTCTCCTCTCCTGCACAGCAGCAGGGCTGAGAGTGCCAGCTTTAATGGGCTGTTTATACAGGGGACAATAAGCAGCAGATGACTGTGGATAACTGTAATGTTGATGCAGACAGGGGTTGAAAATGTTTCTAAAGTTGCTGAAGAAGCAGGAAAGAAATGTATGTTTCTTATTTGAACGAATTTTACCTTTTTATCAGGACAGTTGAGGAGTGTCTCCGAAATGCTGGGAGCCTGAGCAGCACCACAAATAGATCCCTGAGTCAAATGGAAATTAAGCTTTCTGCTACATTTCTGCAATAATCCATCCAAAGAGAAGCAGAAGCTACAAACCATAATAACAATAGGAGAAATTATACAGCCCCACCGTTTTTCCAGCACTGCTGTTAGCAGAACACTAGATTGATGTTGTACCTATTTTTATTTTTGCTATTGGAACAGCCTTTGTCACAGAGAGGAGGCACACAAATTTCAATAGCTCCTATGTTTTGTGAAAAATGTGGAGTGCTGCACTCATCTGACCTTTTCAGAATTTTTCATTTCAATTGCCTGGTCACCCCAGTCCTTTGCAGGAGGTTGGGCTCCCCTTCTAATGGGAAGAGGAGGAGTGCAATGGTCAACCATTCAAAATACTGAATATTAAAAAGGTCAACGGAGTATGGCATGGCAGTGTGAAAATGAGACAATGCAATCCCAGGTACCTCCTCGCAGTGGCAAAAATTGTAGCAAGAACAGAAAATGTCACAACACAAATCAATTTCCAGAAGGGACAGGAGTGTGGTGTGCGGTGAGTGTGTCTTCACTGCAAAGTCCAGGCTGTGCTCCTGTGCTCCTGCAGCCTGTCCCAACCTCAGGGGAACAGGGCTGCTCAGCCAGAGGGATTTGGGATCACAGAACCACAGAGACATCAAACAGCTTGGGCTGGAAGGGGCCCTACAGCTCATCTTGCTCCAACCCCCACCATGGGCAGGGACCTGTTCCACCAGACCAGCTCGCTCAGAGCCTGAGATTTCCTCACAGTCCAATGGTGTTTGTGCAAATGATGTTTTTAAAGGGCCACAGAAACACGGCGAATGTGCGAATTCCACAGTATTCTCTATTTCCTTGTCTGTGTGTGCTGCGCCATCCTGGGAGCCTCCCTTCCCTGCAGAGCAGAGGCAGGGGAGTTCACAGCTCGGCTTTTCCCATCTTCAGACTGAGTGAAAATAAAAAAAGGATTGTAAGAAGAAAAAACCCGAACTGGGCAATAAATAAATCAATCTAGTATTGAGGGTGGGGGGAAAGAGCAATTCTGAATGGTTGCAAACTGTAAAATTCTTACTGCAAATACAGGAATAAAGCATGAGTTTTTATGCACTGAGACATTGGTGCTGGGGCTTGGCTGGCTCAGGACCAGCACAGCCCCAGCCTGGTCCCAGCACAGCCCCAGCCTGGTCCCAACACAGCAGCTCCATCAC
This sequence comes from Vidua chalybeata, assembly GCF_026979565.1. Lineage (NCBI taxonomy): Eukaryota > Metazoa > Chordata > Aves > Passeriformes > Viduidae > Vidua > Vidua chalybeata. Next base: position 4,975,332 of record NC_071538.1, read on the forward strand.
TGGCCAGAGCCAGGCAGGATTCCTCAGTCTAGCACCTTTCTTGGTTTGCTTTCCTTTTCTCTTTGTCAACATTCAGCAGCTCTTCATTTTCCTTTTAAAACATTTGAGAACCTGAATGATATTTACAAAATCTCACTCATAACATTTGTTGGGTTGATTGTAACTGCACAAACACTATTTTGAGCCTTTCTGGTGTCATAAAGATGTACTTCAGTAACTATTTATTTTGCCTTGAAGAGATAAGTCAGTGTGTGATAAACGGAGATCTGAGGCCCCTGGCTGAAAGTGCCCTGGTTGGCAGGCGCCAGCCAAAGGCTACAAGGAATTGCTGGTTTTAGAAGTTCCAAACCCCAGAATTAACATAAATAAGCTTTGGTTGAAAGTAGGGTTTCTCCCCAGCCGAGGCAGGAAGAATTAACTCACAGGAATCCTATCCAGCAATGAAAGTGTTTGGGGTTTTTCTGCATCCTCAGAAAAAGGAGCTGTCTCAGCCATGTGGAGTTATTAATGGAACCACAGAATCCCACACTGCTTTGGGACTATGGGTTCCCCAAGAAATACCATAAAACCCCCAAAATAATACATTCATGACAGAAAGAGGAACTTGGCTCATCACCCACTGCCACCCCTCGCCCTGAGGGATGCAGGAGGCTCCCTGTGTGCCTTCCCTGCAGGGCTGAGCAGGGACACCTCTCACCTAGCTCTCTCTGGTCTATTTCGGGGTTTATGGGACACAACCAACGCTTCAGGCTCCGTTTGCAAGGTAATGTTCAGGAAATGCACGTCCCCACTCTGTGCCAGCCTGGGGGAGGAGCCCTCCCGTGAGGCAGAGCCAGCCTGGGAGGGGAATGGCCCAGGAGGCTCTGAAACACGTCTTGTGGCTACAAACCAGAGAGGCTTACACCCAGAGTGATGGATCTGCAGGAGCTGAATGCCCTCTGCCCACTGTGCCTCACACAACTGGCTCCTTCGCTCTGTCTGTGACAGCAGAACGTGTGGCACCTGCTGAGTTTTGTGGATCTTCATTTATTCCTTAGAGATCCTTTATATTCCTGATAGTTCCAAGTCCCCCTTGATCCCGACTCGAGGCTGATGCTAACCAAGTATTGTTATTTCAAAACCACAATTGCATTACTGACTCATCCTTCATTTCCTGTCATAATGATTGTAATAGTTATTTTCTCCATGATAAATATTACATGGTGGTTTTTGTTGTTTTTTTTTTTTTTTTTCTCTCACAGGTATTTCTAGTTGCCTTTTTATTTTTTTAACTTCAAACTCTCATGTCATCAGCCACTACTTGGCTCCCCTGAGAGCACAGATCTGTTCAAGCAGCTTTAAGTGACTGGAGAAGAATAAGAGCAGCCAGAATGGGAATGGGGGCTGCCCGTGGGGCTGCCTGGGGGGGACCAGAGCATGGCTGGGGCTCACAGTGCCACACAGCCCCTGGCACCAGGGGCACTGGCTGTCCCCAGGGAAAAGCATCTCCCTGAGCTTCTGCCAGCTCATTGTAGGCTCCCAGAGTGGTTTGGGTTGGAAGGGACCTTAAAGCCCATCTTGTTCCACCCCCTGTCTGACCTGGCATGTGACATTTCCAGGGATGGGGCAGCCACAGCTTTCCTGGGCCTTACCCAGGTGACCTCCGCCTCAGAGGGAAGACTTTTTTCCCAATATCCCACCTAAACCTGCCCTCAGTGGTGGGAAGCCATTCCCCCTTGTCCTGTCTCTAGCTCCTGATGAACAGTCCCTCTCCAGCTCCCCTGCAGGCTCCTGTTGGATCCAGCAAGAAATCTGAATTATGGGAGCTTGGTTCAAGCTTCTCAGAGCCCCTTGAGATGCCTTCAGATCAGGTCTTCCTAAACCATTCCCCTGCTTCTCTGCTGGGTGTTAATTATTACAGCTTGCAACTCAGGAGTTCTATTCTCAGTCACATCCTAGTTTTATTCCAATACATCTGAATGGCAAATTATTCATTTGCTCTAATCACAGTAGGGTTAGGATCTTCGGCATGCCAGTGACAATATTAATTGCCTGGTGTGTGGTCTTCTGAAGAACAGAAGTTAGAAAGAATGATTCCACACCCCAAGTCATTAGGAGAAAAGCTCAATTCATTATCTGGGCGTTATTATTACTAATGACATAGTAATAGACTCCATACTAACAATAAATATCTTTTTACCAGCTCAGTGTTTTACTTAATAGCCTTTTTAACTGGCAGCTGAAGGCTTGTGCCCCCCAGCTTGCTCTGCCTCTCGTGGGAGCTGCTTCCTTCTCCAGAGTGAATCCTGTGTTTTGCAGGGTGCTGAGGGGAATTCATATTAGCAGTTTCCGTGTTGGTGTGCTGGGTGATTTTTGGCCATGTCTGTGTGTTTGGGTAGGAGGTGTGCACTGAGCTCCCGGCAGGGCAGGGGGATAAGGCAGCCCAGCAGCGCTGCAGGGGCTGCCCTCCCAGCCCCCACCTCCTGTCCTGCTGTCCACCCGGGGAGAGAGGACACACGGACATCCCCGTACCTCTAGGGCACCCCACGGCACTGGAGCTGTTGGCAGAACCCAAATTTTCAAGACTTTATGAGAAAGCTCTTCTGGCATGACCCTGAACTCAGCCCTGCCCAAGGGACCTGACGATACCAGGGCATGAAGCAGATTTTTTGGTTTTTTTTTTTTTTTTTTTGCATTGGGCTTGGTTTTGCCCCAAGGGAAAAGGGCTGTGCCCCTCTCCAGGCCACCTCACAAAGCAGAGCAGGGCTTGGTCCCCAGCAGGGAAGTCAAACTCAGCTTTGTACAGTGGGTACTGCTGGATGGGTTTGGGGTTTGGGCAGGCTTGGGGCTGTTCAAGGCCAGGACATGCCCTCCCCATCTTCCCAAACCCTCAGAGCACAGGCCAGGCTGCTCTGCAGTCCTGCAGCTCTCCTTCCCAGCTGAGGCTGCTTCCAAGGGACCTGGACACCGGAGCTGGGGCAGCCCAGACTGCTGCACCCTGCACTCCTGCCCTGGAAGGAGAGGGACAGGGACAGGGACAGGGACAGGGACAGGGACAGGAGCATGCTGAGGTGGGGAGAGGGTGAGGTCTACTGGTTTCCATCCAAGAAATGAATTCCCCTCCCTTGTGGCATTTAGGAGTGTTTCATGGGGTGAGAGCCCCTGGCGCTGCTCTGTCACCAGCGCTGCCGCCCATGGAGTGGGCACTGTCCTGCTGCTGAGGGCACTGCTGCAGAGCAGCCCACTGCATCCCAAACCTCTGTCCCCATCCCAGGGGGAATCTGCTCGTGGAAAAACAACATGAAGAGACATTTCATTGCTGTATCTTTTTATTTCCAGTCACAGGTATACCAAGACAATTCTGGTGGTGCAGTGGAATACAAAATGATTTATTAATGGCAGGAAAATCTGCACCCTTGGATATATCCCAGAGCAAGTTTGGAGTTATTGGCAGGGTCATTACCAGCTGTTCTATTAGCAAGACCAGGAAAATAGATATTTTTACTTTAATTGAATTTCATATGAGTTGCAACCTGGCCTTTAACAAAGAGGCGTCATTTGAATTTATCACAGAGCCAGGCACTGGCTTCAGGCTCTTGGATTTCGTCTGCAGTGCTGCTGAAGACATTTTACCCCAATTGCATTCTGGCTTTGAATGCAGAAACCTTAACTAGAAAATCATCAGCACTTTTGCTTGGGTGTTTTCTCATTCAGCTCAGCCTGTGCCCAGCAGGGACCCAAGGTCTGGCACGTTTTGCTGTCCCGCAGCTCGGTGGGCAGCACAGGCTGCTCCATGCCTGCTGCAGGAGCCTCCCTGCTGCAGCCCCTGGAGCTGCTGGATCCTCACCTCTCCTGGGCTCCAGCCCAGCCCTGGCTCCTCACAGGGCTTGGTGTCCTCGCAAGCTGAGGGAAGGGAAAGGCCTGATTCACTCTCACGGGAATTACAGCAGCTGACCTGGCACCTCTAGTAACAAAATTATGCCGTAGAAAAGCAGGTTAGTATTTTAAACATAGTGGAACTGTTTGTAATTTGTTTGTTTATAAAACAAATACCTACTTGGTATGACATTACATTGTTGAATTACTTATTTACAGCTCCAAATACCTGTGTTATTAGTGCTGCCTGCTATTGCAAACACCAAATTAATGTTCACTTATTTCTCCACTTAGGTTGTGGAGATTGTATTATGACTTCATCAATTGGCTGTGTTTTTCAAAGAAACTTATTTCAATCCAATTCCTTATGTCATGTTCCAGCCAAATGAAAGCAAAGGCCCCCATATTGTAGGTGAAATCTGTAATGCTGCGGCTCCGGAGTGACGCCTTAAACAATCAAGCTAAATCTGTCAGGGGACTTTTAATACACTGCACTGATGAAGCAAGAGTATTAAATTTATTCAACCATGAAGAAGGCTTTGATTATCCTACACCTCAGCTGTGCCAGTATGTGTTGACCATGAGTGAAAAAAAATAGGAGAAAATGAAATGTGATTAGTTCCTGATGGGCTGAAATTCCTTTAATACGCATAACAGGGAGGGGAATTCACATTAACAGCTTCCATCAAGAATTTATTTTTTTCATATCTACTCCACTACACAATGAATCAGTGTCTCCAAAAGCTGATAACGTTCTTATCAATACCTGAATGGGAACAGGTGGGATGACACAATTATTGCTGGTGTATTGTCTGCATTGTGCATGGCTCCTGAGCCCTGGAAATGTGCCCCCCAATTTCACTCTGAAAACAGAAGTGGTGGTTGTTTTTGGTCATTTTTTTTATGTCATTAGATTTGATTGAGCAGATTGGAAAATTGATTAAGTTACAAGGTGTTAAAAATTATTTTTGAGCTGAAGCTTAACAAAAGCCTATTTTTAAGAACTCAATTAAAAAAAAAAAACAACCTGTAATGCAGTGAGTGAAACATGATTATATGCAAAAGGCATTGTCAGCAGCTGGAAAAATTATGAGGAAGTTTAAAGGCTAATTATTAATCACCTGGTTTTGGCAGCACCACAGAATTCATCTCCCTGTGTCCTAGGGGGTGCTGGCTTTGCAAAGCTGCAAATGGTAGTTTATCTGAATTATTTTTAAGAAAGGTTCTGGCGCCCACATGCACAGCACCGACATTTACAACTGAATTATTACAACTCCATGTTGTACTTCTCTGCTGCCTCCGCACTTGTTTCCCACCTGCTCATTGTCGGTGAGGGAGTGCAGGAATTTCAACAGAATTCACAAAGTGAGAAATCGAGTTTCAGATGCTCAGCATCGGTAATTTGCGTGCATCACTTGTGGAGGGAAAAGTGGTGTGTTCACAGGGAAGCATGGAGCCAGAAGAGAAAATGAAAAGGCACTGCTGGGCAGGTGTTGGGCCTGCACCGGGCACAGGGGCTCCATGGCCACCTGTAATCGTGGAGCCCCAGCCTGGTTTGGGTTCACAGGGACCTCAAACCCATCCAGGGCCACCCCTGCCCTGGCAGGGACACCTCCCACTGTCCCAGGCTGCTCCAGCCCCAGTGTCCAGCCTGGCCTTGGGCACTGCCAGGGATCCAGGGGCAGCCCCAGCTGCTCTGGGCACCTGTGCCAGGCCTGCCCACCCTGCCAGGGAACAATTCCCAATTCCCAATATCCACCCTGCCCGCTGGCAGTGGGAGCCATTCCCTGTGTCCTGCCACCACATGCCCTTGCAAACAGCGTCCCTGTGAAAGGTGGGATGTCAGCTGGATGGGTGCTGGGATTGATGCAGATCCTGCAGCACCAAGGCGCTGCTCCCCCCGGTCCCGCGTTTGACAGATGTGAGAGCTGGAGAGCTGGAGTGCTTTAGTGGCACTCGTGCTGACGATGATAAATGCAGTCTTCAGCTGGCAACTTCAAGGTTCGCTTTTTTTTTTTATTTGAAGAGGAACATGCATATGGTTAAAAACACAACATTAATAATCCTTCCCTGCAAGCAAGATTGATACACGCAGCATAAATCCTCCTGCAGCCTGCTGGCAGACACAGAGAGTTTCTCCTGCCATCAATATTTGGGCTGAGGGTTGAAGTGCGAGTGAGGATTTTGTTTCCCTTTCAGAGGTGCACCCTGCAGGCGCTGGGCAGCCCTGCCCAAGGAGCAGAGCAGTCAGAGATGTGCCACAGCCTGAAGGGAGGCACAAACTTCTCCTTGCAGCACTGGGCTCCACACGGGGCTTGGAGGGGCCGGGGTCTCAGCAGCAGCAGTCCCACCCCTCGCATGAACAGCCTGGGCTGGTGCAGAGCAGGACGGCAGGGAGCTCTTCAGGACTCGTTTTGTCAATGCTTTACTTCCTAACAATTACAAAAACGTTCTTCCCGGTGTGTGTGAAGGTGTCACTTAGGGTTTAATGAGGCTGTGACCCGGCAGAGGGGCCCTGGCAGCAGCCAGGACTCCTCTCTCACCTGTCCCTTGGGGCATTACCCTCTTATCCCACCTGCTGTTCATGGCAACTGCAGCCTTGGTGCTGAGCCTCGAGCACGGCTAGGGGAGGGAGATGTGGGAGCAGAAACCTCCAGCCCTGGTGTTGTGGTGTCCTGCACCATCCCAGCCCAACCTCCCTCAGACTGGGAGACACATCCAGGGATGCCTGTGTGAGCAATCCTGGCACAGCAAAGAATCCCCCAAAGCTGCGGAATGAGATATTTGGCCTTTACTATGCAAGAGACCTTTTAATCTCCCATTTTCTTACAGAAATTGTGAGTATAGGGCTGTAAAAACACGGCCCCACCCACAGTAAATGGGAGCCAAGCCATTCCTGAGCATGTGAAATAAATTTGGGGTATGGCAGGGAAACCAGGAAAAGACAAGACACACTGAGCATCAGACAGGAAAATGAACAAATGCTGGAAGTGCAGCCTTGATGGGAGCCTCAGAGGTCTCTGTGCTCTCCGAGCTGAGTGCTGGCTGAAAGAGGCTGGAGCTGCAAGCAAATAAACGTTCTCTTGTTATTTGATTTCTCCTGTGTTCATGGAAACAAAAATTGTATTAAGAAATACCTGACTTCACTATCAATTTCTATTCCCCACAGAAGCCCAGCCAGGGCCCCTGGCTTTGGCCTCACTGTTTAGTGCTCTGTGAAATGTTCCATTGTCTGCTCCTTTTCCTCCTCACTCAGACGTGGATACCAGGTGAGAAACAGGAGTCTCGTATTTCCATAGGTCTTCATGAGGTCCTTCCTCTTTTCCGAAGGGTTTTTGAGCAATGAAGAGCCTCATCCTCAGCGACGTTCTGCAGACAAAAGCAGAATGCAAAGGAAACACAAACACAAGCGTGGGAATACCCGTGGTGGTTCTTGGTGAGCTCCTCTGGCCTGGGACCGGCAGAGCAGTGAGGAGCAGAGCTTGGCATGGCCTCCCCACGTTCCAGGAGCCCGTGGTGCCGAGGCCTGGGCTCTCCCTGTCAAACACATCTGATCCTTTCTCTCTAAATGGCTTTTGGAGGTCCCACAGCTGCTGCCCCTCCTGGCTCTGCGGCTGGAATTCTGCTGCTGCCTCTGGCCACGTTGTTATCCCTCCTGCTGATAGCCAGATAAAAAAGAAATATCTTGTTAAGCCTGTTTTGACTTAATTCAGGTTTTTTTCCAGCTACATTTAAGACTTAGACTCCATCTCCAGCTTTGTGGCCAAAGAGAGGAGGCAGAGGTGGTTCTGAGGAGACGGCTGCAGGTGTTTGTGTCTTTGGGAAGTGCTGTGAAGGACACCTGTGCAGAGACTCCCTGTGCAGGGCTGGGGGGCCACAGTGCTCGAGAGAGGGACCTGTGGAGGGAGGTTCTCCCTGCTGTGCAGAGCCCTGACTGTCTGGAGCTGTCCCTGGGCAGAGGTAAAGCAGATCCCACCAGGGAAACTCTGGGGAAGAGGATCAGCAGGGAACAGCCTCCAGGCCAAGGCTCAGGGATCATCGTGGCGCGGCTCCCTCCAGAGCCATTTATGTGTGCAGGGAACAACAGGAACCTCCTGAGCCTCCAGGGACAAACCTCCGTGGTATTTTCTCCCAGAGCAATGGCATTAAAGCAGGATGAGGCCAGGATGAACCTCCCAGTGCCAGGGAAGGGTTTGTGCAGCTGCTGTCCTCTGCCCTGGAGTCCCCCTGGAATAAGCATCAACAGGGATGTGCTGAGCAGGCCCTGGATCTCATGTCAGCTGCGAGGAACCCTGTTAATATTTCACTAGGATTCAGACAAAAGCAGAGATGAAAAAGTGAGAGATTCACAGTGTCACAGAGGAATATTTGCTGATGGAGAGGCAGGCAACTTTTTTTAAAAACTATGGGGGACATTATTTGCAACTCATTCCCGAGAAGAGAGAAGTCCCATGACAGGTTTCAAATCTTTGGCACAGCTTTATAACTTTATCAAAGAGAGGCATCAAAGCAAGAACTTTGTTCTGGAAAAAAAAAAGGCAGAAAAATAATCTATAGAAACCACAACAAAATATAAGATCAGGGTAATCATGTTGTACCATCAGAAAGGTGCCATTTTTTGTGCCTTTTGTGATGTTTTCTTTGTGACAGTTTGGTCTCAATGGCACAGTGAAAATAACTTGCTTGTCTTGTGATTGACAGGAAATTTAAATTCTTGCAAGCAAATGCCAGCAGGAAAACAATCTCAGCCCACATATTGCACACCTTAACGTGATACTGGATTGAACCATCCTCCTTGGGAGTTAATGGGTAATTGGACCCATATGGCACCCAAAAAAGTGCAAATTTGGGTTTTCAGCAGAAGAAGTCACCTGGGAAACTGTCTACATTTAGTTACTTATCAATATTCAATGCTATTGCCAAGACAGGATAAAGGCATAAGATGGAAACTTGAGAGCTTGAGATAACACAGGCCAAGAAATGCAGCAAGAGAGAATTTAACTGCTGCAGCTTCTTCTGGTATTGACCCGGCCATCATAACAGAAATAATGTCAGCTGTTTTCTGCAATGCCAGCACTGACCAGGCCAGGGATGAACACTGTTAACACCGCTGCCTTTTATAATCTTTTTCCCCCCCTCTCTATGTGTTTGATTAAAAACCATATCAGTATTTTCCTCTCCCCCTTTTTTTTTTCCCTTATTTCTTTCTCTGAAATCACCTTTCCATCAGTTATCTCTGGGTGGACTGTCAGTGAAGGAGCAAGTGCACCGTGGCTGCTGCTGGGAGTTCAGCTGGGAAAGTTTAGTGCCATGAAGCCAACCTGACAGTGGGCAGCTCTTCCTGGCTCAAGGGTTGGTAGCTGTGAGGAATGCAGAATGAGAAATGTCTCCTTGGGAAGCAGGATGTGACCCCAGGGCTGGTGGGGACCAGCAGGACGGAGCTGATGGCCAGCACAGACCTTGCTCCAGAGCGAGGGGTGATGCTGCTGCTGGGATATCAGGAAGGCAGGGTCAGCCTCTGTCCTTTGCTTCCTTCCCACGAGAAGGAAAGAGGAAAGGAACAAAGCTGCAGCAGTAACTCTTGGCTGGTTATCGACACCCAGCTTGGCAAGGGCTCCTGTGGCACTCCTGGAGCATCAGCAGAGAGCACTGATCCTCATTTCCTAAAGACTCCCACAATCACTGAGGCTGGAAATGCCTTTTCAGTCCAGCCATTCCCCTAGCACTGCCAGGGCCAGCACTGCAGAATGTGCCCAAGTGCCACACGTTATTTGAGAGCAAATCCCTTCCCTGCCAGGCAGGATCCCCTCCCTCTGATCCTCAGGTAAAGTTAATCCTCAGGAAGGTGTCTCCTCCCCGCTGCTGGCAGTGGAGTGTTTTCTGCACCTCCATCCTCTCTTTGCAGTCGCATAACCTTGGCAAAAAGGTAATTTATTTGTTTTATTTTGCTTTGAGACAGCTATGTCCAGGCACGGTGGCCTCAATTTTAATTGATTATGCTGCAATTTCCCTCAACTCCTCCAGCAAATATGATGCAGTGCTGCACCTCAAGCACCTGAGCAGGAACCTGCTCCAAAGACCTTATCATTCCCATTTTTCACACATTCTTTTTGTGCATGTGTGTTTGGTGTTTCACTCTTATCTCCCAGCCTGCTGCAATAAACCAGTATTTCTTAACAAGAGCCATTCTCAGTCTCAGACCTAATAAAAAGTCTGTTTCACACAAGGAGCCTGCTGGCCCTTCCTTTTCTCTGATGAAAGTTGTTGTTGTTTTGCAGCTGAAGCAAACAGAAAGCGTTTGTGCCCATGCTTCAGTCAGTCTGGCACTGATGAGAGGCTTGTTCCAGCACACACAGGCAGCACATCAAAACATTCACAAGAAAACAATGATTTTGCTCTCCTTCAGAGGCCTGCCTGCCCCGGCGCAGGGCCCTGGGGATGCGCCCCATCAGCTGCGTGGGGCCAGCCCCAGAGGTGCCCTTGGCCACTCCTGCAGCTGGAAAGGAGCACCCGGCCCCACCTCCCCACAGCACAGCTGGCACAGCTGGCACAGCTGGCACAGCTGGCACAGCTGCCCAGGGCACTGCTCGGCCACCATCCCTGGCAGAAAACGTGCTCAGTGGCACGTGGGGACATGGTGTGACAGTGACCATGGTGCTGGGCTGAGGCCAGACTGACCCCGGAGGGCTTTTCCAGCCTCAGGGACCGAGATTCCACGGGATTCTGGGTGGTGCCCAGACAGAGGCGCTGGGCAGAGCCCCAGCCTGGCACCAGGGGGACGGTGGTTCCTCAGTGACTGCTGGAGCAAACAGGGGTGAGCTGCAGGCCCCGTGGTGCTGCTGGGCTCCCCAGCAGAGCGTGGGGCTTTCCTCACACCCTCCCTCCCCATGCCCCGAGCCTCGCAGGTGAGGCACGGCACGGGGGTGGCACCGGGACACTCGCGGATTGTTCTCGCACACACAGCCCTGAGTGGGACTGCAAAGCTGAACGGGACTGAGGCATCCCCTGTGGAAAAGCCACCCCATGGAATTCCTTCTGCAAATAAAAGTGGCGGCAGCAGTGCCAATGTTTTATACACACACACACACCTTTTTGGGAAGGTTTTGCTGCTCACACACAGCTCTCGTGTCCATGCCAGGAGCTGTTGATGTTAAAAACCTGCGACTTGGTTATGTCAAGCCCCAGTTTTAGATAAAATTCTAATAAATAATGTCATTTCTTTACTCATTTACTTTAGCAAATAATTTTAGGGATGACTGAATCCCATGCAGAGCACGCTGCTTCAATGCAACGGGACTAATTAAGAGATTTCAGATCTAAAAAGTGTTCAAACACATTACAGGAACAGCTTTAGGTACGCACACCATCTCTTGGAGAATTTTCTTCTCTTTAGCAGGTCCTTGAGGACAACTCCTCTGCAGAGCTGCCTTCCCCCAACCCTGGAAAAGGCAAATCCTGGCACATTGCAAAGAGGAGGGCTGAGTTCATCAGGGTGGTGGAGCTCCTGTTCCCCTTGCTGAGAGGAGCAGCCCAGTCCCCCGGACAGGGGCCCTGCCCCGTGCAGCCAGGACTGCTCTGAAGTGCTGGCAGATGCTGGGCTCTGTCTGGGCCTCAGCTGCAGCTGACTCGGGGGATTTGGACACTTCAAAGATCTCTGTTGATTATTTTCTCCATGTTAGTTACATTTGAAAGTCAAATGATTCTTCAATGCAAAATTCTATTGTCATTTAAATCAGGTTTGTTTTAAAACATCAAATAAAGTTCAATAAAATTTTGGTTTTAAAACACAGAAATCAAGTATTTCAGTCAAGCGACACATTTTGTTTCAGCAGTTTAAAAGGAACCTTTTTGATCTTCCATTCCCAAAGAGCTTGTCCAAGCGAAGCCATTAGTGCTTACACTTATAAAAATAAAGACTTTGAAGAATATCATCATGACAACATTTCAATTTCATTAACACAAAATAGTTTTACTAATTCAAAATGACTTTAAATTGTGCTAGAAATTTTTATTTCTTTTCATTTCAATTTGCAGACGGAAAATTAATGCATTGAAAAAGAAAACAGATCCTGCAGATACATAGGAATTATCATTTGTTAAGCCCAAACCAAATTTTGCTTTAAAGTCAGAGATGATTCAAAACATTAGCACTAATTAGAGTAAAATCTGGGGATCCAAAGCAGCTATGCTCAAATAATTTAATTTACAATATTACTAAAATCATTAGGCTAATGATAAATGGGAGCCCAATGGGCATTGAGTGGGAGCAGGGAAAGGATGTTTTTGGATTTGAGTGAATGCCAAGAATGCTGAAAGTAGGAAAGGTCCCTCCTGGTGGGGCACTGCCTGTGCCAGCAGAGGTTTGGGTGTGGGAGGGGTGCCTGAGCTCGCTGCCAGCCCTGCTGAGCTGGCACTGCCCGAGTGTCCTGCAGGGAGGGACAGCAGGAGCCTCTCTGGCACCGCAGCTCGCTGCTTTTCCAGCTGCTGCCAACAATCCCAGTGTGCTGAACCACTGCACGGCCAGGGCTGTCCTGGAGGCTCCTCCTGCACGGGCTCACCACCCCACAGGCTCAGCTGAGGGCACGACTGCTCCTGCCTGCCCCACGGGTCCACGAGCCACTTGTTTCCTTCACACACCTGGGACTGATGTCAAGAGATAATTCTTGCCTTATCCTGGAAATCCTTCTGCCTGCAGAAGGTGACAGCTGCTGATGAAATGCCAGCGTGGGCCAGCCAGCCACGGCTGCGGGCTGTCAGCTGGGATAACTGGAGGGCTCAGAAGGTTTAATTTCAATTGGGAATGACTTTATATGGCAAAACCGTGAGCGATAGGGTTATAACAGCAGCTGACAAATGTGACCACATCAGTTCATGTTTGCTTCTGGTTAACTAACTCTTCTTTCTTCCTTTTACACTGCTGGACTCATGTTTCACTTTAGATCTTCCAAATCCCCGCAGAAGAGATGCTCCCAATGTTTGCCTTCTGCAGAGCAACAAACCCAGAGGATCCCCAGCTGATGCTGCTCTCTGCAAAGAGCAGCTCACTCCCTTGGTTTAAGCTCTAAAATGGGTGAGCACAATCCCCATGGCAAGGCCAAATACACCTGGAATGTGGTGCAGCTGGAATTGCCAGAGGATGGAAATGCACCATCCTCTGACCAGACTGGTCAACCTTGCCATAAATTCTGTACTTTTTGAAGTTCAGGGAAGTGGGATTTTACAATGCCCCATGCAGGTGTGCTGCTGGAAGTCAGGAGGTGCCACTGCAGAGGCTGGCTTTGGTCCTGCAGAGCAGCTCCCTGCTCAGAGAGGGGCTCAGAGGGGCTTCAGCAGGACATGGCCAGCAGGCCACAGAGCCCCCTTCCCCTGGCCACAGAGCCCCCTTCCCCTGGCCACAGAGCCCCCTTCCCCTGGCCACAGCTCCTGTGTCGCCCTCCCTGCCTGCAGCCTCCACTGACTGCAGGAAATCTGGGGAAAAGAAAGAAACAACCCTGAGAATGTCACCCTTCTCAGCTGGGGAAAAGGTTTGGTTTGGTGGACCGCACTGGGGGCTGTCTGTCTGGTTCAGTTTTGCAAGAGGAGGACTTTGATTATACAGAAATGTGAGCTCAGGAGCTCTGAAAGTGAGCAGCATGTGAGCCTTCACCACGTTTCCTTTTCTGAGTGCCCATCCCTTTATTTTTCTCTCATGACTCCTTAGCTAACATGACGTTAATTGTGATTGGAAAATGATTGAGCTGCAAATTGTGAGACGGCTCTCACTTCAGCATGTAGCAAGTACTGCTCTGATTAGATTGCTCTCTCCTTTCATTGCTGAACAACTTGAAGCTTAAAAAGAATTTAGAAGTGAATAATATTTGTGCTGAGAGACTCTTTCTGGCACACTGGTGAATACATGTATGAAAGACAAACCTGCTTTACCGACCCAGAGTGAGCCCTGCTTTTTGCCCAGAGAGGGGCAAAGGAGCTGGGGAAGGGCCTGAGCTCCCTGGCTTGAAAAGCAATCACAGAGGAATCCCAGGATCATTTGGGTTGTAAAAGCCCCCCCAGACCATCAAGTCCAAGCTGTGCCCAATCCCTACCTGGTCCCCAGCCCAGAGCTCTGAGTGACACCTCCAGCCCTGCCCTGGACACTCCAGGGATGGGCACTCCAAACCTCCCTGGGCAGTTCCAATCCCTGACCCCCCTTTCCATGGGGAAATTCCTGCTGCTGTCCCCCCTGAGCCTGCCCTGGCCCAGCCTGGGGCCGTTCCCTCTCCTCCTGTCCCTGTTCCTGGAGCAGAGCCCGACCCCCCCGGCTGTCCCCTCCTGTCAGGAGCTGTGCAGAGCCACAAGGGCCCCCTGAGCCTCCTTTTCTCCAGGCTGAGCCCCTTCCCAGCTCCCTCAGGGATTCTCCAGTCCCTCCCCAGCTCCCTCAGCCTCTCCTGGGGCTCCAGCCCCTTCCCAGCTCTCTCAGGGATTCTCCAGCCCCTTCCCAGCTCCCTCAGCCTCTCCTGGGGCTCCAGACCCTTCCCAGCTCCATTCCCTGACCTGAACACACTCCAGCACCCCTGCATGTTGCAGAGAAGGCTATTTGCTATTTTAGAGCTAATTAATGTTGGATGAGCTCAATGATTTACTGTCCAGAGGGTGAAAACCAGTAAAGCAGCATTTCACTGCAGAGCACTATGGCAGTGTCCATCAGGTGACCAGGCAGTGCGTTGCAGGCAGATGAATTTGATTTTTTAATAGCAATTTTGTTAATGAATGACAGTGTCAGGAAGGGAGAGGCTTGCAGAGGAGGCCTTTCCTCTGCAGAAATGTTGTGTTACCCCCTCGGTTTCCAGCGCATGAGGAAGACCAGAGACCACTTTTAACAATAAGAGTCATAATTATGCCTTGTCCTTTATCTGGTGAAGAATGTTTGCACTGGTACCGAGTCCACAGCCGGTGACCTGGAGCTGTGCTCAGGAAAGGAGGGGAAGGAGCAGGGACCCTGCTGCCCACGGGACAGAGGAACAGCCTCACCTCGTGCTCCAGCCACCCCTGTGGGGGTGTGGGGCAGCGCCCTGGGGTGCCTTGTCCAGCCCCTGAGCCCCGCAGCTGTGGGCAGGTGATTCCCTGCAGACAAAAGCCCGTGCCCAGAGCACAGCTTCCCGGGAAAACTGGCAGCTCATCCCCTTCTGGGGCAGCGCCCCTAAAACCTGTTCCCACGATGGGGCCTCAGTGCAGGGCGGGCACTGCCTGGCAGAGCAGATCTGCAGCTGCTGCACTGTGGATCGCCAGAGCTGGCCTAAAACTCTTTGCTCAGGAAAATTAATAACTCGCCTTTTAAGTCCTCTTTCTAGAGCCTGCACAACTGCAATTGAAATGATAATTTTAAGAATTAAAATACAGCAGAGAAACAGCAATGACTTTATCAAATTATAAGTACAGAGCATGTGTTTTCCTTCAACCTTTATAGTGAAAATTATTTTCATATTAAAAAAAAATATCAAAGAACTGTTACTGTATTCCTGGGGTTTTAAAGAAGTAATGAGCAGTAAACGCCAGCAATTATTCCAATACATTATTAAATGTCACTGTTAAACAGCTGCACACTCTGGAAAGGAAGAGGCATCAATTCAGGGAGGAAGCTTTGGGCTGATTTCACACTCCTTCTCTGTGATGCCTGGATAATTTTATGCACAGCATCACCAATAAAAGTAGACTTTTCTTGGTATCTGTTTGACTATTAGTTTAACTGAAAAGCTTTAATACCACCTCGTGTGTTAATTCAAGCAGCAAAACCCCCTTTCGTGCTCCTAAATGATACAAAATCAGATCTATTATCACATTTCAGACATGATATTCACTGGCACAAAAGGATTTGTGTTGCTTTACCCATCCACAACCTCAGAGTTTGCAGTTGTCTTCATCCCCAGCAACAATTACTCCAGCAAGGGCAGCTTTAGTGAAATGTCACACTTTAAACCCAAGAAATAAGATCAAATATCCAAGGTGAAACTGCCCAGATCCTTTGGAGGGTCAGGGGGAAAGATACCTTTGGGGTTTTCTGTCAAGTGCTTTATTATTTCTGATAATCACAGTGGCAACATGTTTTATTTATTATATTTATATCCCAGTGAATATATTGTTATTCCTACTTACAGTCTGACACGTTAAACCGTACACTAACAGGAAACCAAAAATGCAATAAATTCTGATCCAGTACAAAATCTTAGCAAGTAACTGAAACCCTATTTTTTTCCAATGAAAATATAATCCATATTTTACTCATAATTCCTACTTTCCTGCCATTTCACATGCATCTGTGCACAAGGATGCTCTCCCCCTGCAAGTGCAAAGCCAGGCAGCTGTGGGAGTTGCTGGGGTGGCCACAGGAAACCCAGCTGGCCTCGCGGGTCCCTGGCAGGGATTTTACAGGAATTGGGTGGGAGGATGGTTCCAGAGGTGTGCAGCTCCATCAAGACACTGCCAGAAAAACCTGCACTAAAATGAGGTAAGTTTTATAAAATTGTTGTCTGAGAGAGCACAGATCTCCTGAAAGGAGGTGCTGGTGAGGCTGGGGCCCTTCTCCCGGGGGACAAGCGACAGGACAAGGAGAAACAGCTGCAAGTTGCACCAGGGGAGGTTCAGGTTGGATATCTGGGAAAATTCCTTCACCAAAAGCACGGTCAGGCATTGGAACAGACTGCCCACCATCCCTGGAGGTGCTCAAAGAACACCCAGAGGGCACTTTATAACCAGGGTCAGTGGACAGGGTGGTGATGGGTCAGAGGCTGGAGCTGAGGATCTGGAGGTTCCTGACGCTGCTGAGCCAGGGCCGGGCGAAACGACTCGCACGATTTCAGAAGGCAAATGAGAGTTTATTCAAAAGCATTTCTCTCTTTTATAGAGAACATCGTGAGCATTAATTCCATTGCTCTTACAGTAAAAACATTTCACTGATTGGCACACTGGGCTCAGGTCAGTGTGGTAGAACACATCTATAAACAATGTGAACTGAAAGCAAGATAACAGATTGTTTACATTCCTCTCAGACTTTTTCCCAGGCTTAGCCTGGCAGAAATCTGTCTCTTTTTCTCTCTGATTGAACTGAGAATATCCACATTTCCCAACCTGAGTGAGGCTGTGTTTGTGTGAGACACCCCAGGAGTGCCACCCGCCAGCAGGAGAGGCACTTTTCATAGTGACACAGGGACACTTTGTCTCAGGACTTACTTACTTACCAATTAAGAAGAAATTTTTAACAGCCCCAGAACTGGGTGGTAGCTGAGAACCTGCGATCGCAGCCTGCTGGTGATAACAGGTGTTGTTAAGATGAAGTCCAGGCTTTGTAATGTAAACAAATCATTAAATTGTGGAAACAGTTGTAATCCATTTTATAAAAACATCCTGAAGTCCTTCAGAGGTCACTCACTGTATGGTATGATCAGGAAAGGAAGTGATAGTGCCTAAAAAATACCAGGCAAAGAACCTTCAATTAACCTGCAGGTAAACTGCAGAGATTTTAATGGAAAAAAAAAACGGGATAAAGGGAAAATGAATAGCATGAGGGGTAGAAACTCAGAATAATATTAAGGCAATAAGAAAAATCAGTATTTAGCAAGAATCAGAACAGCAAAAATTACTTTTCTAATTAATAAACTGAGGAAGTGTAATATAAATAAAGCAAGTCGGGGGGGGGTGTACTGGAAATTGATCCTGTCAAGCTGAATTGACATCTTCTTTTAATGAGGTGATGAGCTTGGTTGATAAAGGTAATAGTGTTGTGGTAATGGGTGTCTGTACAGCATCTGAATTGCAGCACATCACGTTTTAATTAAGCAAGCAGAACAATGTAAGGTGCAGGTAATAAACAAGCCGAGCGCTAACGAGGTGCGTGCGTGGCTCTGGCTGTGGCTCTGTGGATCCCAAACCTCTCACTCCAGACACTCTGGCTGCCTGGGGACAGCAGCTCCCATTGCATATGGTCCTTCCCAGCCTTCTGCCCCCGGGTCACAGCATTTGGGCAGCGTTTTTCAGCTCCAGACAGCAGGAGAAAAGCTTCACTGTGCTCTCTCCATCTCAGAGGCCGCTGTTGTACACAGCTTTTCCTTTCATTCCTTTTCTTCCCAAAGCAATGTGTGCTCTCTGCCTCTGGTTGTTTGAACCACATTTCCTGAAGTCCAGAGGATTTGTGATGTTTATCCCCTGTTGATTCTAACAGCAGAGGATCCACTCTCTTATTCCTTCAGTCTTTGCTCTGCAGATCATTCATGTGCCAGCCATGCACTGGACCACTGGAGCAGTGTGGTGGGGAAGGAGAAGAAGTGTCCCAGGAGGAGGCTGCTGCACCAGGACACAGAATGCCAGCACTGTGCTCTGGCTGCTTTTCTGATCTGCCCCAGCACCACTGCTCCATGGCTTCTTTGACCCATCCTGACACCCGCACTGATTTTCCCTGAACTCTGCACTCCGGAGTTTTCAGCATCTCAGCGCTCTCAGACATCTGCAATTTGCTCTTTGGTCAGGAGCCAGGAGATGCTTTCCCCTCTCCCACCCTGGAGAACTCTCCCTGGGGCCACCAGTGAGGGGGCACTGCTGGGGCAGCTGTGTTGGTGTTGGTTTGGGTACCAGTGCCGTGGGTTTGGCACGGGCACAGCAGCAGGACGGGATTGATCCTGGGCACACCCCCTGACAAACCCAGGGGTGCCGTGGGGCCGGAGCCCCAGCTGGCCTTGGCAGTGTGAGGTGGCCATCAGGGCTGGCAGGGCAGGGCAGGGCTCTGCTGGCTGCTGAGGAGCACGTGTTGTAGCATTTTCCTCAAGAGGAGAGTCCAGTGCTGAGCAAGGAGAGAAAGCAGGAGAGGATTGTGTGGGGAACACGGTGTGCATCGTTTCTCCCTCCCTGCTTTGGTTTGTTGCAGGCACTGACCCTTGTCTGACAGCACTGCTCTGCCCGTGGAAGGCACTGAACGCACACAGTGCTCACGTGGTGATTTTGGTAGTGTACAATATCCTTAATAACATATTCATTTAGTGTTCGATTGATGCGAAGTTATTTCATCTTCTGGCTGGCTGTTTTCAGATGATGAGTATGAATCAGAATCTATGATTATGGCAATCCATTAGACATACCCCAGCCTTCTGTCTCTCCCATTCTGAAGGCTTTCTTAACACACTCACACACATATTTATAAATACATATGTGGCACTGTGTATTTATTTAATTGAGTGTATGTATTAACTTGTATTTAATTTAATTGAATATCTGTGTATTTATGCATATATAAATGCACACAAGCACTGGTGTCAGTCCTGGTGCCAGAGCAGCCCTGCAGAAATCCACAGGGCACAACAAACTCTTTTGTCTCAGGGCAAGGGGGGGATCCTGCTCAGGTGAGACCCCACCTGCAGAGCTGCCCCACCCTGGGGCCCAGCTCAGAAGGGACCTGGAGCTGCTGGAGAGCGTCCAGAGGAGGCACCAGGATGGTCCCAGGGATGGAGCAGCTCTACTGGGAGGAAAGGCTGGGAGAGCTGGGAATGTTCACCTGGAGAGGAGAAGCTTTGGGGTGACCTCAGTGTGGCCTTGCAGGACCTGAAGGAGCTGCAGGAGAGATGGAGAGAGACTTTGGACAGGGATGGAGGGACAGGACAAGGGGCAGGGCTGGATGGGATACTGGGAATTAGGAATTGTTCCCTGGCAGGGTGGGCAGGCCCTGGCACAGGGTGCCCAGAGCAGCTGGGGCTGCCCCTGGATCCCTGGCAGTGCCCAAGGCCAGGCTGGACACTGGGGCTGGGAGCTCCTGGGACAGTGGAAGTTGTTGAAGGGTGTTGGAACTGGATGGACTTTCAGGTCCCCCCCACCAAGGCCATCCTGTGATTCTGTGATCCAGTGCAGAATGTCAGGCAGGGAGGTGTGGGAAGCACTGGGAATATGCAGGAAGGTTTCATTCCATCCACAGCACTTCAATAAAATCAATACTCTTCAATAAAATCAAAGTGCAGTCACTTTAGGGTGAGCTGCAAAAGGCGGGTAAGAAATTGGAATGTGCATTGTTGTAACAGGACATAACTGCCCCAAAATGCAGTTTACAGCCATGCTGCAATGAAGATAACCAGCCCAGGATTTGTAGGAGAGGAGCAGCAATTCCTCAGAGCTCCTTTAGCCCTCATCTGCAGAGACATTTCTGGAAACCTGACTGCATTCCAGGCTTGGCATCTAAAAGCTGGAACACCCCAAACTACAGCTGATCTGGGTAAACACTGTCCTTAAGGACTCTGGCAAAAATTAGGAACAGTGTGAAGGTCTAATTTTCTGAATGATGGAGTAAATCATAACTGGAGGCAGTTGCTTAATTAAGGCTGTGCAACTAAATGACTTCTCAATGTTCTGGCAGTTCCAAGAACACCAGAAGTCATTTCGGGTCAAACAAAATGGTTCATTTAACCCAGAGCAAGCTCATGATGTTTCATGACCACCAATATATTTTTGTCCATCAAAACCCCAATTCTCCCTTTTCAGCTACAGGTTCCTGGGGCAGGATGGTGGGGGAAGCTGAGCCAGGGTCAGGATAATCTGTGGTTTCTGCCACACACTTGCAAAGAAGGGCCATCATGGAGACTCCTCCTGGGCAAACAGGCAATGAGATATAAGTAATGACTGATTTCTTGTTAATAAGTCATTATTTATGACTTTTTAGGAAGAAAATGTGCAAGGGCTTCTACTTGAAACATTGAAGGTAATTAAAGAAATAACTGACATCCAAATTTGGATTCCCTAAAGCATCAGGGTTGTATTTGGCTCTTGCACACACCCACCTGCCACCCCTCCATTGTCCATCCCTGCCAGCCTGGCAGCAGCTGACTGCAGCCAGAGGTGGGGTTTGATCTGCTCACTAATGGCTTATTCACAGACCCCTCGATATAAATGATGGTCTGTGAGTTCAGAACTGGTTGGCAATTCCCTGCACGTGATGCAGAGGGTGGGAAGGGGCAGGGAGGTGCCCAGTGCTGCCCATGCCTGGCAGAGGGGACGAGGACACTGCGGGCTGTGCCCAGACCCCCCCTGGGCTGCCCCATCGAGCTGGGGTTGGATTTGCCTTCCAGCCTTGGCTCGGCATTTCTGCTGGTGCCAGTGCTCTCTTTGGGCTCTGGAGGATAAAATGGAAACCAGGCAGATTGTCTTATAAAAAAGCACAGATGGGGAACCCATACATGGTCAAGAAACAAATAGAAAGGGTAGGGAGAGATGCTCACGTGAAAAGAGAGGTGTTTGTGAGGTCTGCCTTGGCAGTGGTCTCTGTTCCTGGGCAAATGCCGTGGCCAGCTGATGTCAGCTGCCTGCACCAGATAGAATCTGACTCGGAGACAAATGGAAAATTCTGCACATCCCAGCGACAGGGATAACGCCTCCGGAGAGAGGCCAAGGCTGGCAAGACTCACAATAAATGTCCTGTGATTAAACTGTTGCTTTGGAGCTGTCCCCTTTGCAGGCTCAGCTGAACGTTCTGCTGCCCGCTGAGCTGGAGGAGGCGGGAGGAATTCCCAAATAAGCCCTGTATTCCTGAGCCCCTGGCAGGCACCGATGCTCAGTGCTCCATCCATCCCCTCACGGAGCATCCATCCATCCATCCATCCATCCATCCATCCATCCATCCATCCTCATCCATCCATCCATCCATCCCTCATCCATCCATCCATCCATCCATCCATCATCCATCCATCCCTCATCCATCCATCCATCCATCCATCAGTCCATCATCCCTCCCTCCCTCCATCCATCCATCC
>NC_071538.1:6879439-6916939 GCF_026979565.1 Vidua chalybeata
ATTCTTCTCTGTGAGGATGGGGAGGCCCTGGCACAGGGTGCCCAGAGCAGCTGTGGCTGCCCCTGGATCCCTGGAAGTGTCCAAGGCCAGGCTGGAGCAGCCTGGGACAGTGGAAGGTGTCCCTGCCACGGTGGTATGAGATGAGCTTTAATGTCCCTCCCAAGCCGAGCCACTCCAGAATTCTGTGATTCTGTGATACTTTTATAGTGCCACAGCCACGCCTGGGGTATACAAGCACTGGAACCAGCTCATTTGATATTTTCTCCTGGAACTTCTTTACTGTTGGAAAAGTTGTGATTTATGTCCTTTTGGAGAAAAAGTGGAAGTGGATCTTTAGATTTTCTCTTTCTATGAGTCCATCTTCCATGTTCCAGGACAGTTGCTTCAAAATAATTAATTTGTTTCTAAGCACAATGTTCCTTTCTGTATCAAAAGGGAGAAGAAAACAAATAATGGAATCATTAATTTTAATCTGATTTCAGAACACAGGGAACCATTGTAAACCTCTATCATGAAGTATTTTCAGGGCAAATAGTAGAAACTAACTTTTTTTCCCCCATTAGTAACTTTCTACAGAGGGAAAACACGTTTCTAAGCTGTTGTATTTATGTTCCACATGTTGCTGCAATTGCCTTGAATTGGATAGTGAGGAAAATCCTTTTTCTATCTAATCTGTCTCTCCACACTGTAGATGAGTAGGACAATATTATCCTAGAACTCCAAAAACTTTATGTACACAACATCTTATTTGAAATTAATGGGCACATTCACAGTCCCAGAAACCTATTTATTCCAGAAGAAACATCCTGCCTTTTTGGGGGCTTGCCATGTCTCAGCAGAGCAGGGTCAGGCTGAACATGGAGCTGTAGGTTGATTTATCTCCAGGATTCCTGCAATTTCTCACATGTCTGCTGGCATCACATCCAGGTAGGGATAGCATAAAGTGACATTTACTATTTCGGTCTTAAAGTGAGTGTGGATATTGTTGCTAATAATCATCCCCTTGTAAATTATAAATGTCAAGGACACCCAAACCCACATTTTCACTGGAGCTTCTTTTTCAGAAAGGATTTCTTCTGTTTGCAGGCGTTGTCAGGCTCGTGAGGCTCCTTTTGGCAAACAGCACAGCTTTAGCCTTTAGGGTGTTTGATCCCTGCCTTCAGCTCCTGCAAAATAAATTCATAAACCAGGCATTTTTTCTTAGGGGATGGCCCCACTTAAAGTCCATATGCTTTAAGTTGCCACTGGAATATTGCTTATTAAAAATGAGATTAAATGGGGGCGACCTGGGCCAGATGTGGAATCAGAGAATATTCCAAGTGTCACTGGGACAGGGTCGCAGAGCTGGCAGAGCTTCCTGCTGCTCTTACCAAACCCCGAGCACTGCAGGGTCTGGGGTGCAGCACAGGAACCAGGCAGAGTCCCCTGCTGCAGCACAGGGGAGGTGACATTTCTGTGCCACCACTGCAGCTCTGGGCTCTCACCCACTCAGCAGCCACTTCCCTTCTCCCCCAGCACATCCCCAGTGCCCAGCAGAAATTAGGATTGAATGCAGGAAATTCCAGCTGAGAAAATCAAGATCCAAACCACTCCCAAATGTTCCAGCCAGCGAGCAGATGAAATGCAGCTCGTTCATTTGAGTCAATCCAAACCAGTTACATTTTGAAACCCTCAAGATATCAGTGAGTTCTTCCTAACTGTTACTTCTCCAGACTCAAATAATTAGCAGAGTTTATGGAAATGGTAATAAGTATAAATGGCTCTTTGAACGAGTGGCATTCTTTGCTTTGAAGATAAGCAAGATGAAAATTATAGAAGAATTCTGCTTCTGATGTCGTTTAAAGTTCTGATGGTTGGGTTGCCTCCAGTGAAGCTGGTGCTCAGTCAGAGTACAGCTCTTAAAGCTCCAAAGAAGACAAAAGATTTAAGTGCTAATTCAGCAAATTATTTCAATCCAAGCTTGTGCTTAAATTTGTCCTTCTTCCAGAACGCACTGGTAAAATTTGTCATTTAATGGGAGAGAAGGACATCCTTAATCTCATTAAATTGAAAGAAAATTTTATTGCCAGTGCCGTAAATAAGGTTGGACTTGAGGGTGACATGTGGGGTGAGTGAGGCCTGAGAACACCTCCATAGAAGAGGATATCTCTGCAGCCAAATGTGCCCTTTTTTCTGAAAATTGGGAATTTCTCCTGTCAAATCTGTCTTTCTTGGCTCGTATGAAAACAGTGGTTTGGACCTTCAGTTTAGCAGGAGTTTATTGAATGCCTCATGCTGTCCTACACATGTTCCCTTCTCCCCCAAATTATCCTAATTAATGGCTTTTGAGCTAAGTGTATTCTATAAAAAATAAGAAGAGCAAAATAATAATACTAATAAACTCTAGTTGGTTTCTCTGATAAATAACTCTGAAGAACAATTTGCACAAAGAACAGCTGTTTAATGCATTGATAGGGATTTATTTAGGAGAAAGTCCCAGAATTTGGGTCCAGCCCTCAGGATTTAGTCTTGGTCTTAGTCATTGGATTGTTATCTGTGTGTTTTTCAGAACCTTAGAATCCAGATTCCAACTTGGAAATCTGAATTTTTGGGAAGCTTTCATCCTGCTAGAACTGCCATTATTTTTTAGAGTTTCATAGATGGGAGCTTGGTGGGCCTGGCATAATAGGGATGTGAAGATGGATTATGGAGAGACCCAGAGCTCTCATTAGGGTAGGGAGGGAGGCCAGGCTCTGATGGGAATGACAGATTGGGCCATCTCCTGCCTTCCTCTCCCAAGGCAGAGCGCTGCATTTTGTGTTTTAATTTTAAAGATAATTAATGTCATTTAATCCAGCGCTTTTTAGGAAGGTAACAGAGATGAGGACATTTGTTATGGGCCTATCATCTCCCGCGTTTGAATTTGTTCCTGGTTAGTGAGGAGTGCTGGAAAAGGGGAAGGGTTGTGCAGATTTTCCCTGTGTGTGGCAGCTGCTGCATCCAAAACGCCTCACCCACCTCAGTATATTCAGGTTTAGAGATTTCTTCCCAGTGGGTAACAGAGCTGAGAGGTGAATATCCATGGAGACTTTGATCCCTGCACTTTGTGTTGGTAAAGTAGCCTGAGTCTGCACCTATGGAAACATTTCTTTTTGGACCAGGAGCACTTTGGAAGTTTCCTTTACCTGTAAAACTTTGGTTCGCCTTGCAGAGTTTTGGAGTTTGCAGCTGGGTTCTTTCTGGATAAAACACCCCAGAAAGCTGAGATCCAGGAATGTGCCAGAGGGTGCCACTGCCCACTCCAGGGTGGATCCCTTGGGATCCCTCTGCTGCTCCTAAATCCATGTTCTGACACCTGATTTGCAAAGAATCCTGAGTGTTGCATCTTTGAAAGTCAGGCTACTGATCTCAACCCAGTTTTCCTGATTGGCACAAAACTCCTGCCACTCCTGCTCATTCATAAACATTTATTTCACTCCTGCATCCAAGCAGCCATGGAAAAATCCAATAGGGCAGATCAGACTTTTAGCAGCATCTAAATATTGACCTGGGAAGCATGGGAAGGTGCTCTTAGAAAAGAAGGACCCTGAGGGACATCCCCAAAATTGCTGTTGGCTCGAGCAGTGCTCACACCAGAATAATAATGACAGTGCAAAGGCTGTGCTGGCCACTGAGTCTGGCCACATCCCCCTCTAGTAACACATTTCTGTGACATGAGCTGTCATTAAGGAGCTGTTGAGTGATAACAATGTATTTGCGTGGCTGGGGCGCTGTATTTCTAACCTGCTATACTGTGATTAAATGGTTTTCACTTTTAAAGTTTTATATGGTTTGCAAAAGTTCTCTCTACTTACCAGATTTAGTCAGGCTTGCCTAATGAATTACAGAAAAGATTTTAATTACTGAGAAATGTAAAGAGATCCTTTATACAGAGCAAAGGCACTTGGCTCTTTACATATCCTCCCTTAGCACCATGTGCTTAAAATTAGCACGTGGCAGAGCTGAAGGTTGTTTTTAAGAGCAAACCCATTTCTATGCTCCCAACCCAAATGCAACAGGAAAAATACCATTATTGCAGGACTAAAGATAGAAGGGGATTCAATTTTAAAACGCTTGTGGCAATGAAAAAATATAACTTCCAATGTGAGTCAATTCATTGAGGCCTTAACATTCATTTGTTGCAAATGGAGGGGGCAGTGGAATCCAAGGCTGGAGCCAATTGGCACCGTGCAGGCTGGGAAAGGTCAAGTGGTGGCTGGTGGTGTGTGTGCTACTCTCAGGCTTTGTTAAAATGCTGGGATTAAACAGAAGTTACATCTGAGGTCAAGTGACCGCAATAACAGAGGACACGGCAAGCCCTCAAATCATTCCCCGGGATGAAAATGACACGGAGCTGACATAATATCTGAGGTGAGATGGAACTGAAATCCTCAGCACCTGAACACTTCACCTACTGATGGGTAACCTGACCCTAACCAATCTTATAATCATACCCATGTCAGGGGGGAAGCTGCATTTCCTGGAGCAGAAGGTACAGTCACTTGCTTTTATTTTTTTTTTTTTTTATTTTTTTTTTTTTTGGGCTCTGGCTGTGCTTCTGGAATGATGTTGTTAAAAGTTTCAATACTCTGCTTTAAGCCTTTCAAATCAATGTCTTCTGTGGAAAATCAGCTGCCACCTCGGGGGGCAGAGCTCTTTGCCTGCTCTGTCTCTCCATTGCGGGTGCTTTGGTTTATGGAGCAGCAGCTGAATGGGCTCCTCGGGGGATTTGAAGGGATCCAGGTTGGGCTCAGAGCTGGCACTTTCAAACCAAAGAGCAGAGAGCAAGGACTTGGGGTGATCGGGATTTGTTCAGGCATGGAGAGTGATTTTTGGCACATCAAGTCGCCTTTTGTAGTGGAAGCATGTTTTAAGGGGAAAGGGAAAATGAAGCTGTTCATCGTACTGTTCCAAATAATGTCATATTGGAGAACTTTTATGGTGCAAGCCCCCCACCCCCCATTTTTAACTATTATTTATATCTCTAAATCTCACCTCTTTAAATTTATCTTTCAAAAAATGCATGTTGGAAGGTCCTGATTTCAGAGTCTCCTTTGTGCTTTTGCATCCACATTTTTCTGGAGAGGGCAAGCAAAGCTCAAATTAAAAATCCCGTTTACATAAGCGGAGCTGCATCAAAATCCTCCTACAATATTCCCTGAACCAATCTATTTGCACTTCCCCAAACAATCATTGCTCTGGGCTGTGGGATGAATCAGCATGTATTTAAATCAAAGGCAGCCAGGAAGGACTGCATCAGTTCTGTGCCACGGAGATGTCAGAGCCCCGAAGAGATTAAAGGCGTGACCCCTTCATCCCTAACATTGCTCCACAAGAGACATTTCTGTCACTATTTCTGCCACTTGGCTTTCTAAGATGCCACGAAGCCTTAGGGCGACCTCTGCTACATTTCAGTGTTGTTTATTGATTTCTGACCCAGTGCTTAATAGTTTTCCCAGTCCCCCTGAATGGCTTTTGTAAGCAATAGGGTTTGTGCATCTCACCGATCAATACCTTTTATATTTACAATAAAATTGAAACTGCTTCTGCTGGGGGTGCAGCCCAGCATTTGTCATCCTTCAGCGAGGGAAAACTATGTCATTATCTGAATTAAAACATTTATTTCTGATTAAGAGAGTGTCCTATCTCATTAATTTTTCCCTTTCCAATAGAAAGGGAATAGAATCCTATTGATTTTTGCACTTTTACACATCTCCACTGCTGGGAAGATAATTGAGAAGTTAGCCAGAATAAATGAAGTTTCAAGTCTAGCAGGCCAGCCAATACCTTCCAAATTCAAGGTGTTTTTATGAAGCTGGATTTTAATTTGTTGGCAAGCTGAAGCAGTGGGACTTATTCGGCTGAGTAAATTGGATTAAGAGTAGAATCTCCTTGAAGCGTGTCTTGGTGAATGCTGAGGGGCTTGTTCCCCCCAGACAGCCACGGACTTGCTGGAGATTTATGCTAAGACAGCTTCCAAATTGCCCTCCTTCAAAACTCCAAGTGGCTGCAGGAAGTGGGGATTAGTGGACCAAAAGCTGATTAACTCACTTCTCCTCCATTGTATCGCCTGTCTTAAAAACAACCCAACTCCAATCACAGCTGAACTAGACCTTCAGATTTTCTGCCAATTGATTACTCTTTATTAGAATAATGGGATTAAATCAAGCTTCATTAAAAAGAATTCCCATCGCATGAATCCCCGTTCCGAGGACCTTTCCAGCATCAGTGTTTCAGTGATGCCCCAGGTAGAGGCCACCCTTCCTTCTGTGTTTTCCTTCTGTTTTCCTCTCTCTGAATTAACAACCCATATTCCATCTTCATTTCCTGCCTATAAAATCCATGCCATCGTTGGATATTCCACTAGAAACCAGAATGGGTGTTTATACTTGGAGAACTATAAAAGTTTGGTGTTCAATTAGACAATATAGCCTCTATTTTAATAAGTTAGACAGAAGAATTTTGTAGTAGCTGTTTTAAAGAGGGAAATGCCTCTTCCTAAATATATTCTCAGAAAACATGGACTCAGTCATGTTTGGAAGTAAGAATCAAATATCTAAAAAATTAACACTGAACTAGGAAAAAAAAATCTGAATTTACACATTTAGCTCAGTAATCTTAATTCAGAGACTTCCAGTAAGAATCTGTGGTCTCACTTTTATTCAAGAATTCTCTACAACTTGGTTTGAAGCATTAATTTGATTATTTTTCAATAATCCAAGATTTATGGGCTGCAAGTTAAAAAAGCAGAGACTGGAACTTGTGAGTTTGGGATATCTGGCTTTGGTGGGGCTTTTCTGGGAAGAGGGACGATGCTGTGAATATTTGAACCTTTTCAATTTCTGAGGAAGCAAATATAAAATACACAGGAAAAAGCCCTCTGAAAAAAACATTGTAAATGCCATAGTTACAACAAATCAACAGCACCAGATTAAAAATGCTGTGTAAGGGAAGGACTTAATTTCTTGCTGCATTTTAATGCTCAGTCCCAAGAACCAAAGTATGCAAAAGGTTGAATACATTCATCACAAACATTTCTGTTTTCTCTTTTTACACCAATGAGAAATTGCAAGATTACCAATGACCTTCCTACCAATGAAGCACCATAATTATGGTCATTTGTTATACAACAGAGATGAATGGATAGAATTTACATAGAATAAAAATATTATTTAACAGCTGTTATGGATGTGTGAAGTGCAATCCTAATTTATTTAAATGCTATAAATATATTGGTAATGTATTCTTTTCGAATTAACCTCATGAACCTTATACTGGCAAAACTTCAATTAATATTGCACTAAAATCCATTTCCTCCTGTTGTGGGGAATATTGAATTGGGGAAAATCTACACTTACAGCAGCAGCTCACTGCCTACAAGTTTTTCTTTGATTTTTTCTATCCTTGGCTCAAGCTTGTTGTATCGGAATGATTTTTAAAATGCTTTAAATTAAAATTAGACCAAACAGACTTTTACAAACCAGCTTTCTTTTCCTGTTATTTAAGGATACAACAACAACTTATGAATGAGTTGCCAAACATTATTTTAAAATGTGAGGTTTGGTACTGTATTCTGTGTATTCCAGGATGTTTTGCTCATTTCTCTGGCTTGGGAGTGAAATAAAAGAGGAAAAGAAAACAGAGCCATGTGGGGCACGTTTAACTCAGCCCTTTCTGGCTGCATATTGTAATGTGGATTTAAAGAGAACAGATATGTGTGGTCATTTGATGAATTTGGAGGCACGGGGGGGATGTTTGCCTGTGTTTGTGTCTCACATTTTGGGTTTATCTCTTTTGTATTCCGTCCATCTGCCCCGAGCTGTCATTATTCCATGTTCATCGACAGAAGAGTTATAGTTTGCAAAAACCTATCAGGTAGGCTGGACAGCAGATAATTGAGGTGATGATCAGTGCTAGGAAAAGACAATTGATAGTGATAGTGTCAGAGGCTGCACCTAACAAGATCTGCACCCTCTGTCTCCTTTAGCCTTCCTTTGGAAAGGACAGAATATGGAATAACATGGACATGTCTGATGTGCATCAATAGATAGGATGGCAGTGCATAATACTTCTTGGAACTGAAATCTGATGGTTGTATCTTTTGACATTGCAGCAGGTTATTAAATAGAAATGTGAACTATTAAGAGATGATCTTGACTTTCAATACATTTTTATCAAAGTCAAAAAATAGTTGACACCACTGAGTGGATCCACTTTGTGAAGGAGCAGAAAAATCTGGCATTCCAGGGGAGTCAAGGATCGTAATTGCCTCATTCTTGAGGAGGAAGGCAGAGCTCAAACCACAGATATTTCATAGAAATAGAATAATTAACAAATGTGAATATGTACAATTATACCAGAGTACAAATAAATAAATAGGTACCAGTAAAATTTCATATTTAAAGCTACTGGTGAATCAACCAACTGTAACAGTGGCAGGTATCAGAGTTCTTTGATCCAGGTTCCCACTGGGAATGTGTTTCCCCCTCACGTGAGGCTGATCCAGGTGTGGAGCTCAGAACACACAGACATTTCCCTGACCCCCAGGGAATGCAGCTTGACCCTGTCTCTGAAGATATCAGCATCCAAAACATTAATCCCTGCAATTACAAAACAGAATGGTTGACACTAAAATGTGGGAATGCATTTAAACCTAATTTTCCAGAAGCATCACATCCCTTGTCCATTTTGGATTACTGTTTACTTTTCTGGACATTTAAAAATGTCATTTTCCTTCCTGATTTTAAAAACCTACATCTTTATTTCAACCCAAATGCTCTGTTCCTGCTCTCAGCTCTGTGACAGCCTCCTGCAGAACTTCTTTAGCATTTTCACGGAACAGATGAGATCTTGCACACAAGTCCCATTTGACCAACTCCAAGCGTCCCAATTTTGCACAGCTGCACATTTTCCATTGTGCAGGAAGGGTCAGCGTGGGCAGCCTGGGGTAGGATTTATCCTCCTCTGCCCAGCTGTAATGTATGCAGGGAAGTCATGGCTTTGCATGGCTGTTAAACACCCTATAGTCTATATAAAAACATGCAAAGTTGAGGCTTAATAGCAATAAAATATTATGGGTACTGCCCTCACTCATGGCTGAGCGAGCATGGCCCTTGATTGGGTAATTGGCAAACCACACACTGTGGCTCTCCCATGAATAATCATGTTTTTCCATTAGGGGAACAATAGGGTTGCTTAACCCTCTAACTCTGCTTCCCAAAATGCCTCTCCATGGTTGTGGGGGCTCTTCCTGAGCATCCTGCACTCCCCTTCCCAGCAGTGTGCTCACAAAGCCATTTCATTCCTGCCCTGTGGCACCGAGGCTCTGCTGGATTTTATTTTTCCCTGAGGCCTGTAGCCTTGGGGAGGGACTGGGACACATTAATGGGAAAGATCTGCTCCCTAATTCATGGCATTTCAGAGACCTTTGAATATATTGGGCTCCAGTTGAATTAATGTCATTTCAGTCAGGACAGGAAGTTTACTGTAGTTTGTCAACTATCATTCATTTAGGAAGTCCAGTAATTTAATGTGCAGCAGAGGGCAGGGAGATGGGAGATAGAGCTGGATGAATGATGTGGGTTTTTTTAAAAAACGTGCATGGAGTCACATGGGAAAAACATCACTCAGTGACGAGAGTACAGTGAAAATCCTGCCATGGAGTGGGGCTGATTGTTGCCACAAACCCAGCCTTAGTCAGCACAACCAGGAGTACCTGGACCCCCCCGATCCTGCCCCAACTTCCGAGAGGTGATGTCTGTCCCTTTAATGCAGGGAATTGATTGATTTATGGCCGCGTGATGGATCGAACGATCGTCAACGGAATTACCCTGAATTATGGTGACACTGCTTCTGCTCCACAAGCCACTCCCCATATGTCCTATAACTCAAAAGCAGAATGACAATAATACTATCTATGAAATTTATATTCATGATTATAAATTAATTCTTTTTGGCCAGACCAGCAGCAGCAGCAGCCTGGCTTTGCAATTTCCAAACAGCATTTATGGCATTGGCTTGGGAATACTATCTATCAAGCTTGGTGACAAATGTGGTGGATGATGGTCTCTGCTGCCTCTGGCTCCAACATCCACTTGTGTTACGGGGAAAAAAATGCTATAAAATAACAGGAATCCTTGAGCTGCAATTTCTGACCAGTGTTCCCGGCCTAACACCAAGCTGCACAGGTCTTCTGTGAAATAAATATTCCCTGGGAGAGAGACATGGAAACCAGGCTGCATTCCCATGTGGGAAGAGCCAGGGGTAACAGGAAACAACTGTTGGGAGTTGGAGAGGCTGCACCCAGTGCAGGAGCACCTGAGATTCCAGGGAAATTCAGCCTCTAACCTGGGCCTGCTGAATCCCTTTCTGTGAGAGGGTGGAAGAAGTACCAGGGCTTTTCCACCAGTGCTGGCAATTAAAAAAAAAAAAAAAAAAAGAATAAAACCTTTAAAAAGGAAAAACAGGAGCAAGGAGAATGAAGTGACATCTTCCAGATCTGCTGGAAGCAGCAGGGAAAAGTTGCAGCTGTGCTGTCAGCAGATCTTGGTGATCACAGAGCAGTGCGAGAGCAACGATTGCAGCAGAGCAGGGCCTGGCTCCCACCAGGGACATGTCAGCTGCAGAGCCATTTTATGGGCATTTTGAACAGCCCTGAAAGGCCAGCAGTGCCCTTTGGAGGTGCTTTTTACATTCTGGGAGCTCCTGGGTGGCACGTGGCCACTCAATGGAACCCACTGATGGCCAGGTGCAGCGTAGTCCCAAGATCTCCATGTCTGCTTTCCAGGGAAGTCTCCCTTGCCATAGGAAGGCTCTGGAGAGACAAAGATTGACAGACAGGATGCAGCTTTATCCCAGATCATTACACCTGTACAGAAAAGATCTGCTGGCCTACAGTGATTGCCTACCAGTAGGGGATAGAAATTAGGAGTAATAATTATGTTTGTATGCAGACATGAGTTCCATTGAGCAACATCTGAACAGCAAAATGGTACAAGATGATGAGTGAGTCACTACTTTTGAAGTATTCCAAGTATCACTTGGCAATAATTGTTGTTTTTTGGTTTTTTTTTTTTTTTGCTTTAGGAAATACATCCTTTGCAAAAGTGCCAAGTCAGCAATGCTTCCCTTCATTCACCTGTTATTTAGCTTGAAGAAAACCTCTAAAGCTCCCTGAAGTTGTCTTCTCTCTCGGAGATTTTTAGGTTGGATTTCTTTTCAAGTGAGAACCAACAGAC
Source organism: Vidua chalybeata (assembly GCF_026979565.1). NCBI lineage: Eukaryota > Metazoa > Chordata > Aves > Passeriformes > Viduidae > Vidua > Vidua chalybeata. The sequence goes on from NC_071538.1 coordinate 6,890,695, forward strand.
CTGTGGTGCTGAGCACTTTGCTCTTTCATTCACAGATCAGTAGGGCTGCCCCCAAGCATCCCCTGCTGCTTTTCACCCCATCTGGAGCAATTTCCATCACCCACTGATGCTGGAGTTGTTGTCTGTGTGATCAGCTCTGAGATCTTTGCTTCTCTTCACCTCAGGTGCTCTGAGGGCAAGGGGAGCCTTTCACCACGACCTCTTGCCACCTGCTGCCGTGAGGAAGAGGGGCTGTTTGCAAGGCTGTGACTTCCCTTTGGCACCTCTGGACTCTGTAGCCTGCCCCACCTGCTCCTGTCTGCTTTCCATGGCATCAGCAGCTGCTGGTGTCCCTTTCCACAAAGCCTTGCTGATGGCAGTGACTGTTCCAGGCAGGAATCCCTCTGTGCAGAGCAGGTTGTTGTGGCAAAGGGGCTTGTTACCATCGTGACCCCATTAATGTGGGGTCTCTGGGGAGTCAGGATCTCTTCAGCAAGGCACTGAGTTATCCTGAGTGTTTAAAATTCCTGGTTATAAACACAAGGCTGTGGGAGCAGCTCCAGGTGAGGGCAGTCCCACTGAGCTCTGCCTTTGGATTCCTGCCCTGTTTTCCTCCTCTGCCTTCTCTCTCCAGCTGGGTGCATTGGCTTCCAGCTCCCCATACAGCCCTTTTCTATCCATTTCTATCCTACAGCATCTTAATTTTCCTTCTGAAACACAGAAAGAACCTGCAGTCCAGCCCTGTGTGTAAAGATACTTTGGAAAAGTTGGGATCCAGTAAAACTCCAGTTCATTTCTTCTCTGCTGCCTGCCCTGCTGTCAGTAATAACATGCCCGTGTTCCCTGTGCCTTCCCCACTCTCTATTTATCACTTTCATACCCTGCTGCCATCCTGTCCAGCCTAACTTTCTCCTCTCCCATCATCTAAATGCTTTTCCACCAGCCTTCTATGTAAATTCTGGCTGCGACTTTGTTAGAGTAACAGAAATGCAGCTTTATTGCGCTGTGAGTCTCCAACACAGTGAAACCCATTAATGGGAAAGGTTTTTCCATCCGTTCCAAGTGAACGGAGATGCAGCTTTATGGAATATAGCTGTGGTGCTGGAAAATCTATATAGACAGCAGAGGAGACAGAGGAAGGCTGCTCATTTACATAGTTTGTGGTCTTGGTTGGAAATTCAAGGTGAAAGATGGGCAGATTTCCTTTGCTCACAAGTGCTGTGCAATCCCAAAAGTCCAGATGGAAGCAAAGTGAGGAGAGAGGGCTGAGCAAGGGGTTAATTCAGCTTTGGAATACTGAAATCCAAAGTGGCGCTGAGGGACAGAAGATCCCGCTGAGCAGCAGCACCAGCACACCTAGGGCTGTGATTTGGGAAGAATTTAAATAAACACCACCCTGATGTTGCCTGTTCTGAGGGCAGCCCGAGCACGCCCGCCAAAGGTCTGTGGCCACACAGGAGAGCAATCCTTCCTCTGGTTATGAGTAGATTCCTTCCAAAAAAAATGTGTTCCTTGGCTGTGGAGCTGCATTTTGACTGCCTGATGAATCAGACATAAACTATCCCGGGCTTTGAGGAGCTCATTATTCCAAGCACTTCCCTTGCTGTTCTCCATGGCCAGCTAGCAGAGCCTGGAAGAGTTTCTGCTGACTCGTCTCTTCCAGCCTTGGAGACAAAATCCTGACCTTGCACAGCAAATTTAATTGTGCCAGGGCTCAGTGGAGACCTCGGCAGCAGGAGTTCCACAGAGCAATCCTTCACTTCCATGCCTGCAGCGCTGCTGGGAGTTACTGAGGGCTGCTGGAGGGAAAAGGAGATTTAGATCCTTTCTCTAAGTGAAATATCCTAATGGTGGCAGTGCCAAAATCAAGCCCAAATATTAACCTAATGGAAGGTGGGAGCTGGAGCACCTTCGTTGTTCTCAAATTGAAGAGTGGGATTTAAAAGTGTAGAGAGGCATCAAGATCATGGCTCTGCCAAGAGGCTGCTTGGACATTCCACTGGGAATCCAGGAATATTTCCAAATTACCAGTCTGTGATTAGTTGTGAAATGTGGCCTTTTTATCAAAAGGGACAACTTAACTCTGTATTTGCACTGTGTTCCCTCCATCCATGTCCCTCCTCATGATCAGACACTGAGGAACAGGGGCATCATTAAAATAAAAAAGATTAATAATGAAATTTAATAGCTTGTTATTTGTGAATCTTGCTTTTAGTATTTCTGATTTATCTTAACCTGTTCCAGCAAACTAAAAGGGGGAAAATTAAGACTACTGCCCCATCCTTATGGGATGGCAATTTCACAACATCTAAGGGTCATCAGTGGAAAATAAATATAACACGCTCTGGGCATTACATTACCTGAAATCATCAGTGAATCTGAGAGTTTTCCTCATCTCTATTTCCTGTTCCTTTTTTTTTTCTGATTTTAGCCTCCTGCTCACCCTTGCAGTGTGGAAGAAAAATAGGTATTACATGGCATTGCTAAGTGATGCTTGTGTGGGTCCTGGTTTGGAATATTTTCCAGAAATCTTCCAGGAAAATAAAATGGCAAAGATTCCCAAAAACTTGCAGTTAGGCACACAAATGGCAGCAAATCTAGAGATGCTGGAAAAATGGATTTTAGCAGATCCACAGAGGGATCTGACAACCACAGGCCTTGGGGGGAACTTCTACTGTCTGTGTGTGCAAACAATGGGACAAAAATGGGAAATTATGGGAAATATTGTAGTTCCAGAGACTGACACATTTGACGAAAGCACAGGATAAGGGAGATGCCAAAAAAAAAAAAAAAAAAAAAAAAGAAAAAGTCAGAAAAAAATTATATAAAAATAAAATGGGACCAGAATAATTTTAGCTGTGAAATTCCAGAGGTGGAATGGCATTCCAGCCAAAATGAATCTACTTACTGAGCTGTAAAACAGGTGGTAAAAATACTGATGAAATTTGAAAAATATTAATGGAACTGTGGCAAACAGGAGCATCCTCAAACACAGCTTCTCCGGGCTGTCTAGAGTTCTAATGGAATTTATTTTTCAAATCTGGTTGAAAAAATTAATTCCCCTGCTGAAATTCCAACTTGCCAGCTCTCCAGCCCAGGTGGATTTTTATAGCCAAGATCTAAACCCCTGAAAAATAGCAGTGTAGAGTATAATGGAAATGCTGACACAACCTACATTACAGCTGCAGGAATTGTGCCACTATGGTTTATGGAGAGCCCATTTTGGGGTTGTCAGGTTTTTAAACACAGGCTGTTGTAAATTTGAAAGAAGACTGCCTTGTCTTTAGGCTTTAAGGCTGTACATATTAGCAGAGATGGGTTTGAACCAACATTTCCCTTCTCAGATGCCCCTTCCTGGATTTTGGGAGAATTGGAAATCTCACCTGAACATCACCGTGCAATCATTATCCTCAGTTTTGTTTGGTTATTTTTGGGTTTTGTTTTCAGTGGGAGGAATTAGTTCTGATATGAAATAGAGTCAATGAAATAAAGTTACTCCTGGGGACAAACACAAAGTAGGAGGATCTTCCCCTAGGTAGAAAAAGGTTGTGAGGAGAAACACAAGTGCAGCTCACACTGCACGGGCTCCTCCGGCCAGTGACAGGGTCAGGACTGGGCTCCCAGTCCACTGAAATGGCACTTTTAGCCCAAAAATCAAAATTTCACTGTTCCCTGGAGTCTGACACCCCTGGCAGGTAAATCTGTGTCTGTTCAAGCTGCAGTGGAACAAAGGTTTACAGGCTGAAGCCACAGCTTGGCCTCAGAAAATCAAGGATTTTGCCTTTAGTTAGTGCCTATGGAGAAAGTTTAATTCAGAATGAAAACCTGTTCTCAGTTGCTCTCGGGAAAGTTTATCCTGAACTTGTGAAAGCAAAGGAATTGTGGAAATGCAGATTCAAAACTAAATGTCAGCACTTGGGAAGTTGAATTCAGGCGGAAATCTCGTGAAGGTTTATCCTGAATTTGTGAAAACAAAAGACTTGTGGAAATGCAGATTCAAAACTAAATGTCAGCACTTGGGCCCAGTGTAATTTGATTTATAACAGCAGCAGGATGTGTCTTAGTGCAACCCCAAAGGTGGCACCTTCCTAAGGTAGATAAAAACTGCCTTCCATCTGCATGGATTAACCCAGGAAAAGGCAAAGAGGGAAAATCCATTTAAATCTGCATTAATCTTTTATTGGCTTTCCCACTTCTCATAAACAGTTTGTAACCATACATATATCATCATCCCAAACATCACGTGTAACTTCTCACTCAATAATCCAATTGATATCCACCTGATATATTCAGTAGCAACAATTCTTAAATGGGGCATTTTATAACCTAGGCAAAGGTTAATCATCCTTAGCTTCTTAAGTGTGATCCTAACTGTGCTCCTCGTGCTCACCACTGGATTTCCAGCAGTGCTCTGGCTTGGAGTTAATTAGGAGGCAGATTCTTCACTGATGTTGAAAGGAAAGCCAGGATGTTAAAATATTGACTTGTTTTTGGGTGCTCAGCCATGACAGTGAGGACCATGACTGCCAGGAGCCACGTCTCAGCTTTTTCTGGTTATCAGGCTCTGCAGAGAGATGTCACACTGAGCACCCAGGAATTGGGGACTTTAGAACCCCTTTTCTGTTCTAGCTGGCTTTGTTCAAAGCCGCTTGTAGCCTGTCAGGGGTCGATCAGCAGGAAGCCAAACAAGCCATGGCTCTGCATCAGACAGCCAAGCAGAACATCTGACCTGGTGGCACCGCAGTGACACTGTCAGCAGGATCAGCAGCCTGGCCTGGTGGCCACACCAAAGGCTTCCATCATCCCTGAGCATCCTGCAAATAAAGTGGTGACACAGCTCAATTTGATCTCCCTGATCCCTCCTGAGGACCTCTCTTCTTCAGGCTATTCCCACATAGACAAAAAGATTTTGTCTCACTGAACCTGTTTATTGACCACAGCTGTCACCCCTGCTCTGACCAGTGACCTTATCTGAATATTCAAATCCATTGTAGATCACAAGTTCAAATGATTTTCTTACCCTCTGAAAGCCCTGTTTTCATAGTGAGCTGATTGCACATGACAATATTATAAGGGGTGTAATTGAGATTCCACAAACAATTTGCACCTCAGGTTTGCAAAAATAATATATAGAGAAGTGGGAATGCTGCTGACATTCCCTTCCCCCAGCTTCCCTGAGCTGATCCTGTTTGTGAAACCAGGATGGCCCTTCCAGATACTGAGAGACACACGAGAATTTTAGATGGATGCACCAAATCTGCTCCTGCAACTCAGCCTTTGGAATGGGTGGGAATCAAGGCCACAGATGGAACTCATCTTTCTTCCTCCCCTGATCTCCAGTGACTTCCCTGTGCAGGGAAACTCTCAGGGCAAAGCCAGGGGGTTTTAGTGCAGTGGCTGTAACAGAGCTGAAGAGGAGCAAACACAAGATATTCCATCTGCTGGTTTTTTATGGCATTTTTCATTTCTCTTCTGACTGTACTTCCCTGATAACTTTTCTCCTTCCTTCTCTGATATGTTTTCACAAAAAGCAGCATGTCAGCTTTCCAGTATTGAACTGAAACCTTAATCTGTGCGACCTGAATAATACAAATCATCAGAACTAATTGATCCTAATAAGAAGCCCCACACCTCAAGCAGTTCTCATCCAGCTGTCTGCCTGTCCATCCAGCATCCCATGGATTTCATCGTCTTCCTTAAAGATACTGACTTTTGCTGGTTTAAAGAATAATGAGACAATGAAATCAGAACTGGAATATCTAGCTGGGTTCGGTTGGACTGAGGCTTACACAATTAATGAAAATTAAACTCACAGAAATTTTGGCTTGCTCAGACTCCTGTAATAGAGCAGGAATCAGTCCAAGTCTGCCCAGGCTCTGCAGGGGTCCATGAACTTCACAGACCATGTCAGTGCAGCCTCAGCTGAGGACAGGAAGCACATGGCAGAGAAGCAGATTTTGCAATTTTATGCTGTATCAGTGAAGAAAAAGGTGAAACACTACAAATTCAAAACTAAAAAGCAAATAGAGGCTGTAGGTGAGAAACTGCACCCAGAGGTTTGTGGTGATAGCTTCAGGATGTCCATGGACATCCAGCTTTGCCAGTATCAAGGATGTCCTCAGGAGAAAAGCCCAGCTACAGAAATCCCTGATCTTCCCTTCTCAAAAACACCACACAAAACTGTGAAAATTTCTTTTCTGGGGTGAGAAGTGCTGCATCTTCTGCTGGTGCTGGTTGGAAACGCCAAACTCTCAGAGCTTCCCTAAGACGTGGTCCTGCAACTTTCCCATCCCTCGTTTTCTGCACCTCTGAGAGTCACCCTGAGGATTGTTCCTGGTGCTATTTATTCCTACATTATTATGAAGTGTCCAGTGTGGAATATAAGGCTTAAGTGCAGCCAAGTTCATAAAGCCTTTGGAGCTCATTACATGGATGGCAGTACAGCAGTGCAGAGCATTGCTGTAAATTTGAATTTTCTGCCGTATGTTTTCTAAATGCCAATATAAATAGCCCAGGAAATAATAAAATGAATAAAACACACGACTTCATTCGAGTTCCATTTGGAAAGACAGGGTGTGAAATGAAGAGTTCTACTCTCCAGGTGGTGATCTCCATGCATAGTAGAGTGTTTGTCCTGAATTTCATTGCTTTGGAAAAAAGTCATGGAAACTCTTGATTTAGCTGCCGTTTCATGTGTGTTTTAAATAACTTCTGTGGCACAATCAGGAACCGAGGGGTTCCAGGAGGGACCTCACAGAGCAGTAAAGCTTCAGCAGTGGCTGTCCCTGCCTGGCCGTTGCTTTGCTGGGTACACAAATCCCGCAGTCCCGGTTCCGCGCGTTCCCCGCGGATCCATCGGAGCCGCGCCGGGAGCTGGGGCAGCGCCGAGCCCCGGGGCTGTAAATCCCTCTCCTTGCTGGGAACAGCAATGCACGAGCCGTAGGCAAATGTTTTCATGTCTCCAGCTATCCAGAAATGAAAAATCATGGACAGCAACGTTCTCTTCATTGTTATTCCAACAGAGGCCTTTCCCTTTTTTTTTCTTCTTTTATTATTAAAGCCTCTGTTTTATTTTTTTTTTTTTTTTAATTTGCCTGCTCAGAGCTTGGGCACATGAGTATTCTTGCCTTAATAAAACTCAGTCTTCTTTACACAGATTGAGTGGTTCTGAATGTATGAAATTAGAGCATTAAATAACTCAGACTCTTAGTAAACACTGAGGAGAGAGTCACAGGGCCACCAATTTTGTCAGAATCTCCAAAACCCTGAGAAACCGTAACCACATTGGGAACTGATATGAAGAATGTTGGCAATGCTTTAAATTAAGTGTTTTTAATATGCTTAACCATGCATTTAATTTAACCTTAATGAGACAGTTATTGTATGCTGACTAAATACCACGAGCTTATTAAAAACATATTTACAGAGATTAACAGTGATGTAATATAGATACATATTTATGCCATCATTGGTAAACTGCTAATACCACATTTTTAATTAATTGGCATCTACTCAATATACAGTGGGTTCTGAAGAGATTTATTATATTTGGTTTATGTTGATGAAGCACCAACTGGTTTAATGAGGGTTAATTGATCTAACTAACTATTAAAATATACATTTCCTATTTTGTGGTGATCAGGGCTTAAATGAACACACATTCAAACAACTGGAATTTAGTCTGTGCTTAACAGGATATTCACCTGCTCACAGGTGAGTGGGGGCTTAAATGATCTGTTGAGTGGGGAGCAATTAAATATTCCAGGAAATAGCAGAGTAAGAAATGAAATTGAAACAAAAAACAATCACAGAATTACCCAGCAATAGGTTGGGCAAGAGAAGCAAAAGACTTTTGGGCTTTTGGAAGTGTCTCAAGTGTGGTCAGATCAGGAGTTACTGTTGGTTGCTCCTCCTGGGCATTTTTTGGTGCTGAGATGAATTCTGGCTGCTCCTGCTGGTGTTGCCATAAATGCCAGCTTGCCATGGACCCCCCACACCCAGAGGAGGTTCATTCAACCCACGGGATCTGTTTTGAGAACTCTGAACCATTGCAATGTGCTTACCACAGCCTCCTGATTTTCCATGCTGCTGGAATGAGTGTGTGTGCCTAATGGAAAATCTACGAGCATTTTCAGAGCGGTTAAAACACGCTTTCCGCTGGTTTTAATTTAATTTTACTTTTTTTATGAAGAATCTTAGAGAAAGGGCACAGTGAAAAAGCAATGAAAGCCAAATTGCTGTACATGAAGTTTCATTTCTGGAGAGCCAGGGAGATTAATTCACTTGGCTGTGACTTGTTCATTACTACCCCAAGCTAACAAAAAAAATGAAATATCACAGGGAGCAGCTCCTCTCTTCCATAGCTTGTAACAGTGCCCTGATCACAGCCTGTGGAAGAGGAAAATATTCTGGTTTATACTCTGACAATGTCACATCTGCACTGAGCAACTTATTCTGATGCTCCAGCTTTGTTTGCTGATTCTGATGTGATTGTTTTTCTGGCCATTAGTTTATTTTATTATATTTTATCTGGACATTTATCAGTGCTCCCCAGCCTGGTGTGAGGACTCAGTGATCAGGATCTCACCCAAAATTTGCTGAATCAAGATCTCACCCAAGATTTGCTGGATCAGGTTCTCCCTGATCCACCCTGCCAGGGTTATGCACGAGTTTGTGTGTGTGTGAATTATCAGAGAAAACCTTCTCAGAAGGATAAAAATAATGATGATAAGAAGGAATTGTCTCTGTTGCATTGTCCATGAGGGTGAGAGAGGCCTATAAAAGATCCAAGGTGGTATCCTGACACAGGGACATCAATTAAAATATTCTGCCAGGCCTTTATTTGACACTTAGCTTGCCTGTAACAGTTTACAGCAGAACTTCATAGCATCCATTTATATGGCTTAAATTTTTTAATGATTCTGAATTCTGTGTTGAGCCCTTTTTTGAGGGAAAAATGTTAACTCTTAACAAGTGACATGGCATTTTATTCTGAATCAAAAGCCTTTTCTTTGAAAACGGCTTAATTAACATTTCCAGGTTCATAACATTTTCATTTATTCCTCTTTTTTGTTTTTAAATGGTTTTTTAAGTTTTCCAGTGATAGTGATAGAGGTTTCCTAATGTATTAAAAAAACACAGAGTGTGCCCAGTGGGATCTGCAGTCTGATTAGCTTTCAGTTTGGAGCTAAAGGAGGAGATTAAGCAGGGAAGGTCTGCCATGCTATTAAAAAGAAAACCTGATTTCTTCTAGCCATTAGCCAGTAAAATGAGTACAGCTGTCAGCAGAATGGCTAAATATATTGCACAGTGAAGATTAGCAGGTAAATATTTGAAAATTATGCAGGTTTTGGAATGTGTGAGGAGCTGAATTCTGCTCTTAGGGGTGACTTTTAAAGCTGGAGTTGTGATACTGCAACCCACAGCACAAGTTTTAGGATTCTCTTTGAAGGGCCTCTTTGTGCAGGGTTTCATCCAGCTCTCTGGTCCTTGACCAAAACTCTGAGCTGTTGCCAAAATAAATAATAAAAATTAAATTCTAATCCCACTGAATCCCACGAAGCATCTCCAATTTTATACCTGGAATTCAGTGCCATGTGGCTTCACCCTGGATTCATCTCTGTGTTTTCCCCCAAAGACTTCCCAAAGCCTTTCCCAGGAAGGGAAGTGCTGCTGCTCTTGGCTCTGCCCAGTGGGCCTCTGAACATTTGAAGTGGTAAAAGCTACAACATCTCCCACCAAAAATGATGGCTATCCAGCTCATGCTTCCAGCCTTGGATTTCCCAGTGTTTTGGATACATCTCACCAAGCCAAGGGTCTGAAAATCGACTTCCATAATGTTTTCCATGGAGGCAGAATGCAGCTGTGGGTCTGAATCAGACACAAGTTGTTCAGTGTCTGACCAGCACATCCACTTCTCACATTCCTGAGGATCTGCACCTTTGTACAGACACGATCAGGAGCTGTTGTATCCCTGCTGGAATCCATTCCCACCCAGAGCAGAGCAGCTCTTGAACACAGCCTGCTTGATGAGGATGCATTCAAACAAAATGTCATGGAAAAACAATTTTCTCCCTGCAAAACAGCTGCTCATCTCAGACAGCATCAAATCAGGAATGAAATCAGAAAACAGAGGGGTGAATCCAATTAGAAACTAGGTGATGTAGGAAGTCATGAAAGAGGAAGGGTTAGTGGTAGATAGGGATGTGGTGGGGGATGAGAGTTTCCAAATGCAATTTTAGACCAAAAAATAATATATTTAAAACATCAAAAGGATAATGCAAGTATTTAGACTGGAGAAAAAAATCAATAGATTCAAGTTTAAATTTTATATATATACATATATATATATATATATATATATATATATATATATATATAGATAAAATATAACATATATAATATATATTATATATATAATGTATAATATATTATCTATCTCTAAATATTTTTCTTGTGTACCCCAAGCCATTTATGAATTCACACACACATCTCCTGAGATGTAAGCAACCACATAAACAGTTAAATATATATCTTTTCCACACCTTTGTAGCATTAATTTGACATGTTATACTACACTCAGGCCCCATCTCTTCTCTAACTTGCCTTGGAACCTCTTCTGTCCATGTCAGTGTAGCTGAGAATCGTTTAAAGCTGAGTCTCAGACCTGGCGGCTGTGGGACCGGGCAGAGGTGAAAAGCAAAGTGACAGGAAGCAGATGTTTAAGTTCACCAGCATCAGCAAAGCTCCTAAAGCCTGAGGATAAGTGTGCTTAAAACCCATCGAGTTGCATCGGATGGAGGCCCAGAGCTGGAGTTAAGCAAATGTTTTGAGGAGCAGGGCTGGACGGCTGCTGATGCCACAGCACAAGGATTAAACATGTGTGCAGTGAGAGCAGGCTCGTTGCCTGTGCCTAGGAAGGTTTCTAGTGGATGTGTATTTATTTATTTTCCTGCAAAGCCTTTGTTTTCATACAAAAAGATTTTCAAGCTGGAAATCCAAAGCAAACATCATTAGTCTCATTTTGTAATCAAGTGCTTATGAGTAAGGGGAGACTGGCTCTGCCCATCCTGAGTTAATTCCTTTCCCCCAGCTTTTTCATCCTCACCGAGAAGTCCAAGGGTTAAGCCATCCCAACATGCCTCACACTCAATTTATAAACCAGAAAATCTTCCATAAATCAAAAGTTACAAACAGACTTTGTAATGTCATAACTCTTGTGACGGCTCTGCCTTTGATTGATTCCTATACATACATTCTGTCTGATTACCATAATGTGTTCTTGTGGGACAATTCCAGCAGGGCACGGGGAAGGAGCAAGGAAAGAAGTAAATAACAAATGGTCCTGACTCCTCCTCATCGAGAGTGATTTCAGTCCAATGTTCCATCATATCAACTGGGAAAGAGAGTCTTAGGGTTTGGGCAATCAATTACAGATCTGTGTAGAGGCAGACACAATCATTTCCCTGATTGTCACCAGTCTGGAGCAGTGACACAGGGAAGTGATCCATCAGTCTATTTCCAGTGACAATCAGCGAAAGATGGCAGACACTTGGATACTCACAGGCCCCTGGATTGGCTGGCTGGCCAGATTGAAAAATAGCTGTATTTCAAACATAGCTAAACCTTTAAACACCTCTGCTGGAAGGTTTCAGACATTCCTAGAAAACATTTAGAGCTATTACAGGAGTCGCTCCCATTACAGTGGGTGGTGAGGAGAGTAAACCTGCCTTGAAGTGCATTAGAATAGATAGAGTGAAGTACCCATGGTTCAGCCAGGAATATCAGAGCCTTTCTGATTTGCCAGCTTTGCTTTTCCTCTGCTTTAATGTTGTGATTTTAATAAGCAACCTATTTTTTTAGGCAAAGAAAAGAAAATTAGCTCATCTTTGATCAGGTATTTAGAATTAGATTTAGGGGGTTTTTGTTTTGTTGCTTAGTGCTGCTTTTTCCTCTGTGCACTGGGTTTAATTTACAATAAAAATCACCAGCAAGGTGCAAAGTGTTATCAGTTCAACAACCTGAGAAATCCCCTCTTCTGATAACCTTTAGAACATTCTCAGAGCCCTACAGAAAAGCAACCCACACACCCACTGGGTCCTTAGTAACCAGCCAGTTTCAGACTGCAAGTATTTATTGGTTTCTCCTCATAGCAAAATTCTTTTAAAGAAAGAGAAACTACACAGTGATGGTTTGAAACAGCAGCCCCAGAGAAGCATCCCATGAGCTGTGGAGAGCTGGCTGCAAGCTGGGGATGATGGAGAAGCAGCAGCTGTCAACATCCAAGTGCTGGATGAGTGATTTTCTGGAGTTAGGAACTTCCCAGGCACATCTCCCACCATTCCTCCCCTCACAGCCCTTCACCGGGTAAATCAGAATCAAAACTCACCCTGCAGGTGAGCTGAGCCCGTGGGGACTGCAGGGATGTGTCCTCCTCATCTTTATACTCATCCGTGCCCTCACTTCCTTCCCAAATCCTCACTAGTGTTGAGTTTTAAGGCTGAACTCTGATGGAAGGGATGCTGTGCTTAGGCTGGGGGAAGGTGAATCCCCCCTGAAGGCACAGGTAAATTAATTCAGGGAAAATCCTGCCCCTGGCAGATCCTGGGAGGTGGAGAAATGGGAGCTTTGCTGTTGGAACCCTGGGTGCTGAGAATTTTACACTTTCAGTGCTGCCAGGCTCTGACCCCCAGGAGAACACTGCATTGACCTGAGGCCGTGGAGAAAACTCCCAAAATGGAATGACAGAACTGGGATTGTGGGTGTGCAATTTGAATAGAAGTGTGTAATGGCACAGGGTGGGAAAATTAGAGTTTAAGGGTTTAGAATATAGTAATATATATGTAGCAAGAGGGAGGTTTTAGGGTGGAGGCTGGTCCTTCTTCTTCACCTTCTTCACCTTCTTCTCTATGGGTTTGGGTGGTTTTGTGTAATTGGATAAAAAAGTCCCCATTGCAGGCACGGGTGGTTGGTTATTGGGTTAAAAATGAAAATAATTGAGGTGTCATTTCTTAATTGGACAGCTGATCCTTAAAAGGCCTTGTAGAGAGAGAGAAGGGGCTCCATTTGTAGTTTGTTAGAGTGAAGTGCTGCAGAACTCAGAGTTTGTGAGACTGAGACAGAGATAAGAGCTAACAAACATCTGAGTCCCAACAAGAAATTCCTCGCGCATTTAATCCCAGCTCTGGCAAAAAAGAAGATAAAACTCAACACTCTGCCAAAGCTGGGAGTGAGGCAGTGCTGGGTGAGGAAGAAGCTGCCCCCAGGCAGCTGGAGTTGGGTTTTTATGCTGGACCCCTACAAAGGACACATTTTTGGCAGCCCAGGGCAGGAGGGACACTCAAGGAGTGTTTGCTCCTTTCACCCCTAAGCTTCTGTGGGAGGAGGAGATGCTCCCACAGGGCTTTCATTAAAGGAGGCTCTTTCATCTGCCTGATGGGTCCTGGTGGCACCCAGCACCTCCCTTGGTGCTTCTGCTGCTCCCACAATTGGCACCCAGCTCCCCAGCAGGAAAGGGAGCCAGTCCTGTTCCATGCAGGGGCACCCTCACCCTCTCCTGCATGGACAGAACATGCCAAGCCAGGTTTAGGATGTTGATCCTTGTCCTGAGAGATGTGTATTGTCCTCAAGTATTCCAAACACATTGGAAAAATCACATTTTGGTGGCTTTTCAGGTGGAAAAGGCAAGAAAACAAAATCTGGGAGCTCACATGAAAATGTAGCCAGGCCTCCTCTCGAGGACACCGCTGACAAACTTCTTGGATAACATTAGTCTGATGGCAAAATGTATAAAATAGGATTTATTATTAATTCATAAAGAGCTTTGATATCTTATCTATTGCTCTTCTCTTGTAATGATTTTTAATGTCATCATGGTTTTTAATTTTGCATGAAACCCATCGTCGTCTGTTTTCTTTTGTTTGGTAAACCTTGTCTGTTTTATTAAGAAAATCCTGAGGCTTCTGTGGGTATTCCTGCAACAATAAGAAAAAAGAAATATTAATAGTTATTTGTTTCTAGCTCAAAGCAACATTAATTCTGGCACTATAATATGAGGATTTTATTTTTTGTAATTTCTTAGCCTAGGGAAATATACTTCCCATTCCCAAAATCCAGTAATCCAAATGATGAGTGAAAAATCCTCAGTGTCCTAAGATCTTGCACAAACCTTAACTTACCTTTTATTTACTGTGTGTGCTCCTGCAAGCCAATAGGAACCGTAACTCCATTTAGATAATAATAATCAAATTATCCAAACCTGGGAGAACATGCTTTATAGATTTTGGTCTAAATTTAATACAAAAATGCAGTAGTCCTTGTTTGGAAGAGTTTATTAAGGGTTAGCAAAGGAAAAGCTTTTTCAATAGTCTATAACTCTCTAATGGCCTTTTTCAAATAAAATGGAAAAGAATTTGCAAAGAAACCTATATCAGTGAGCTGCAATTGTAACATTACAGTACAGGTCTATAAATCTTGACATGTTCAGAAGATTGCCTAAACCAGCAATACAATCTGTCCAAACCTCATTGTCTCCACGACCAGCCAGACTCATTTTAAGAAATGTATGTGGTCTTCAACCTAATTTTATCACCTTCATTTGTAAACTAGTCAATCAATCAAAGCATCCTGTGAGTCTAAATAGAAAAAGGAGTGCATTTTCATGCATTTCCAGACAGCACAGTCAAAAATTAATCTCCACTTGATCAGACGTTCCTTGCCCTCATCTCAATAGACCATCATTAGGGTCAGCAATGTATATTAAAAATAGAGTTGCAGGGAACTGTGTGCTGGGGATTCTTTGCAAGGTACCTGCAGCCAGATCTGCCAGCTCAGGGCTCCCCTGGAGACAAGGCTGGGCTCACCCAGCAAAGAGCAGCCTCAAAATAAAGTTAGAAATGAGAAAAGGAGAATTAACTAAGAATTCTCATGCTCCACCAGGTGTTTTTTGCATCCTGAGCACAGGGAGTAACGGCTTGGTGAGATGAAAAGTGGGATTTCAGAGACCCCCCCATCTCATCATCCCTCTTCTGTTTCATATCTGCAGATATTATTCTTAAATGTTTTCCCACTCTGTGTGTTTGTGTGGGATGGGGCTGGGGCTGGGCAGGTTTGTGCTGCCCAGATGGGCAGGGGGTGTTCCCTGTGCCCCAAAGCCACAATCCTGTTTTTCCACTGGGGAATTCCTGGCCCTTGTCCCTGGGCAGGTTTGGTGCTGTGCTGTGGCAGGATGGGACTGAGCCCTCCTCTCCCTTCTGGCTGCTTCCCCCACCTCAGGCAACACTGAGAAACCAGTGGATGCTGGAATGGGGCTTCTAGAACTTTCCAGCTGGAGCTGGAGTTCCATAAAAACAGCAAAACCACAAACTGCCCGTGGGGACCTGTCTGAGCAGCCCCAGGAGCCTGCTCTGGTCTGGCTGAGCTGGGACTGCTGGGGTGGAACAGGTGAGGGAAATATTCCCCAAAACTGCCCCAGCTGTGCCAGGGAGGGCAGCACCCTGGGGTGGGCAGTGCTGGAGGGCACAGCACATCTTTGGTTTGTTTGGGAACATAAGGAACATTCCAGAATGGGAGCTGTGGTACCTGAGGACCTGTTCCACTTTCCAATCCTGGTTTTCTCTGGCTGCCTTCCCCTGCAGCTGTCCCTGGACAAAACAGCATTTTAGGATATTGAGCAGCAAGGACGTGGCAGGCAGGGGTGATTGCCTGTCCTGGGCTCCTCTAAGTGAGCCTGAAAGGGTTTGTGATCTCAAGTCAAAGTTTCTGAGTGGGAGCAGAACTACAGCAGCAGCTCCGTTTGCTCAGATGAGGAAGAGCTGTTTCCTTGCTCTGGGGAAACGGTTCAGTCCCATGGCACTTGGGTTTTTTCTCTAATTCTTGACTTGCAGCACAAAACACATTTCCAAACACATCTCAGAGAATGGCAGTGGTAGAGAAAGTGGCATTAGAGCAGCAATGGCAGCACTGAGCAGAAGAATGAATTCTTTATCTGAGTAGAGACTCCTTTTTCCCTGGCTGACAAACCTTCTGAGATGTTTAAACACCCAACCACAGTAGGTCAGGACCTACCTTTAAAGTGGCAAGAGATATCTGAGCTCCCACCACAGCCTTGCTCCTGTGTGGTGTGTGTTGCTTCAGGATGGAGTCACTGCAGCCCTGCTCAGGTCCTTGGCTCCCTGAGAAATGAGGCTGGGACAGACCCACAGCCCTGTCCTGCAGGCACTGTGCAGGTGCTGGCAGTGGGAAGACACAAAGCAAGTCCAGCTGAAAGCTGGGCTGGATTCAACCATCTGATGAGCTCAGGCTGCAGAAATGGTGCTTTGTTCTTGAATATTTCTTGGAAAATGCAAGAGGATTTCAGGGAATCAATTATTTCATCTACTTATACTTAAGAGGAGAAGGAAACTTGTATTCAAGTGGCTCTGCCACAACCTGCAAAGCCTTATGAAGTGTTTGGGGAACCCTTTCCCCAGAGGTTTTTCCTCCTGCAATGAAAGCCAGAGCACAGAGGGTGTCAGTCCTTTGGGGACAGGCCTGAGCTGCTGCTGGGCCCCTCTCAGCTCGGTGACAAGGAGCTGGCTCTGTGGTGGCTGCTCTGGGAGCAGCAGATTGATGATTTCGGGGGCCTTGGCCATCTGCCTCTCGTCTGCTGCTGCCGGTGGCAACCTCAGAGCCAGGAATCAACCTCAGAGTCAGCACTTTTGGGAGCCACCTCCCCCAGGAACCAGCCCTGGGGAGCTCAGGGGGTCACACAGCAATTCCTGATTTCCAGCAGCCTCGGGAGTGCTGCTGCCAAGGCCGAGCAGCTTTCCCACCCAGCACCACGGCCAGGTGGGGTTGGACATCGCGGCTCCAGGAGGAGCTGCAAGACAGGACTGAAGATCTCCCAAAACTCTGGGGATTCAGAAAAAAAAAACCCAACACTTTCCAGGCTTATTACTCCATAACTCCTGACTGTCAGGCTTGGCAAGTACAGTACATTGAATTTCCATGGAATATTCAGAGACTTTAGAGCTGATTCCTCCTCTTTTCAAGTATTTTTTCCACAAGGGGTCATTGCAGAGCAGAGCAAGGATGACTTAAAAACGAGGTGATTCTTTTCTTTTCTAGAGTGAAGTAGACATTTAGATGCAATTATTTTAACTGGGATTGTTAACAGCATTAATTTGTGGCTGAAAACCACCACAATGACATAATAATAATAATAATTTGGTTGGTGTTCATGTCAACTCCATTTAGACTGAGCAATGTTTTAGTTTAACTACTTTTAACAAATAAAGAGCCAGTCCAGTGGGGGGAAATATGGAGATTTGCCTTGTGTATAAATGAAGCATTTAAAAATGAGTGTAGATTTCTGTGTGATAATTGGGATAAATGGAGAAGACTGAAGAGGAAATGTTTCTGAACTGAAATTAATTCCAGCCCTGGAACATCTACAGAGAAGATCAGAAGCAATTCTCAACCATCAAACCGCTGCTGACTCCCAGATAACTGCCTGAGCTTCTGTTTCTTTTCTCTTTCCTTTTGTTTGGCAAATAAAGCCTTTTCAATAATTCGGGGAAATGGCTTGATAAATACAAATAATTGAGCAGATTAAGCTTAAAAATAAAAACATATTTTATCAAATGTAACTTAAAAAGTAATTAATGGGTGAAAAACAGAGAGAAAGATTGCCAGAGATTAAGATTAAGCCCTGCAGAAGAGAATGTTCTAACTAGAAATTGGTTTAATTAATAGCACATTTTACATAATGATTACAGTGTAATTGCGCTGACTAGCAGAGTGTCATTAAATATATCCATGCTCCTTTACAACACCCTAAGGCTAAAAATAATGAGTTACATTGAAAATCACTATGCAACAGGTTCATAAATAACATTTAAGCCTATACAAGGCGAATACTTATAAATAATAAATATTTGCCTTTTGTAATTGAAGAAAAAATGACAGCCTTCTTTTTCTACTACCCTGTAGATTGTCATGTTAGAATGCTGAAAAGATTTTTTCCCCTTGCGTTCTGTAGAAAGTCTTGAATAATTGATTCAAATGCTAATATTCCACATAGTCTGACTTTGAGGAACAAATATTCCTACATAAAGAATAAATGCCAAGTTGCTTATTACCAGCTTGGTTTTACTTTGCATGGAGCAGTCCCCAAAAAACTCTCACACTCTATTACACATGTCAGATGAAGTTAGTGGCCAGATTTCCTGCCAGAAGAGTTCCATTCTTTTTTTTTTTTTTTTTTTTAATTTAAAAATTACCCCTTCTCCCAAAATGTTCATCAGGCTCAGAGCTGTTATGCAGCAACAGCTGCTCCTCAGCTCCAAAAAGGACGACATCATAAAGCTGATAACTTTTTAATCTGGAGCTTTTCTCTGGTGCATCAGGAGGCTCCAATCCAATCCAGGTTGGATTTCACATCAGCGCTGGGCTGACATTTGAAAGCCCCACATGGGTTACCAAGGCACCAATGGCAAAATAAATGTCTCCAACAGCAAAATAAAGCAGGAGGAAACCTTCACCCAGGACATGGGAATGTTCTGGAGCTCCAGCCTTGCTGCCCCAGCCCCGCAGGGTCATCCCAAGGCAGAACCTGGGGGCATCCCCGTCTCTGTTGGAACCCTGGCTGCTGAGAATTTCAGATTTTCTGTGCTGACAGGCTCTGACCCCCAGGAGAACACTGCATTGACCTGAGGCCATGGAGAAAACTCCCAAAATGGAATGACAGAACTGGGATTGTGGGTGTGCAGTTTGAATAGAAGTGTGTAACATCACAGGGTGGGAAAATCAGAGTTTAAGGGTTTAGAATATAGTAATATATATAAAGCAAGATGGAGGTTTTAGGGCGGTGCCTAGTCCTTCACCTTCTTCACCTTCTTCTTCACCTTCTTCTCCATGAGTTTGGGTGTTTTTTTGTAATTGGATAAAAAAGTCCCCATTGCAGGCAGGGTGGTTGGTTATTGGGTTAAAAGTAAAAATAATTCAGGTGTCATTTCTTAATTGGACAGCTGATCCTTCAAAGGCCTTGTAGAGAGAGGGAAGGGGCTCCATTTGTAGTTTGTTAGAGTGAAGTGCTGCAGAACTCAGGGTTTGTGAGACTGAGACAGAGATAAGAACTAACAAACATCTGAGTCCCAACAAGAAATTCTGTCTCACACATTTAATCTGGACCTTGGCAGAAAAAAAAAAAACTTGACACCTCTCCAGTGGGAGAATTGGGGTAATAACCCAGCTTTTAGGGGAAAAGCTAAACCTCTTGGAGCCCAGAGGTTTTCCATGCTCTGTGTGTGATCATCAGGACCCACAGAGCTGAATTTTGCTCTCAAACTAATCAATATTAGGAATAAAAATGAATAAATGTCACCTGAGTGGGATCTAAGTGTGCTGAACACTGGAGTCACAAAGCTTGGGGCACTCAAATGGCTTCAATGCATAAACAGCTTTTCACACTTTTTAATGGCACTCTCATCATAATTTTTTTTGTATTCTCATCCTTCTTGTTATAAAAGTAGGTTTTGTAGTGTTAAAACCAGAAAATTCATATTGCCTGAGCACTGATGAGACAATGTGAGCACCTCCAGTGAAAAACCAGCAGGAAGAAGATACAGTTTGTTGGCAACACCACATTCTCCAGATAAGGGCACAAATCTGATAATGCATGGGAAGGATCCTCTGGCTTTGGATGACACAAACTCCAGTTGTCCATTATTATAATTTATTTTAGTTTTTTTCTGCCACCAAAACAAACACCTGTAAAATTTCCTCATCCCAGTTAGACATTTTCTCCCCTTTTCTTGAAGCAGGAATGATAACCCTTCCTGTCTATAGGAAAATGACTCCTTTTCCTTCGTATCCCAAACACTGTGCAGAAGATGGAACCGTAGGTGTATTTGGAGAGTTTGGTGAAGAAATATAATGTTAATTTTAATGGAATTTCCATGGTGGCAGGGCAGATCATTGGGAACATACCCTGATTTTCTGTAGGAAGCTGCATTTACCTGACTGTTGACACTGCCTTTTCTTTATTTCTCATCATTTTTACAGCTTCCAACATCCCATGGGGAGCTCAGAGCCCAGAGAAAGTGCAAAAAGGCAGGAATGGACTTCCAGTGGGAATGTGGGCTGAGGGGGCCACCAGAAATCACATCACTCTGCTCTTCTGAGTGCTTCAGGAGGTGAGAAATGTCACTGGTGCAGGTATGATCTTTAAAATTATGAGGGTAAATTAATTAAGGCATTAAAAGAGAGAATTTAGGCATAGACTATTTAATTCTAATAAAAAAAGTGTTTCTTTGGATCTCAGTCCAGAGCCAGTGGATATCACAAATCTTATAAAGAAAAGTATTTTTATTATTATTATTATAGAAAAAAAAACAGGGATGCTTTTTGCAACAGAAAAAGGAATAAAACTCCTGGAGATTTAAAAAAGTTTCAATTTGCTTAGCTGCAGTGAAGACAAAATACATCCCCAAAAGTACAAAAGGGCAGAATTTAATGGGAGAGGAAAGGTTAAGAAAGATGAAGAAAGAATCCCTTCCCCTGTTTATTCACTGCTGCTGGGCAATAATATAATTTTCAGTCTCACGTCTCTATTTCAGACCACATATGGCAGTAATATTGGATGTTCACCATCACAGCTTAACCATGACTAAACAGGTTGATGAATGTCATGCATCTTATCATCATACATGCATATTTTTAAATATAATTCACTTTTGATCTGCACCCTTGTGCAGTGGTGAATGAAAACAGTTAAGATTTCTTCCACTGTCTGCCTTTAAATGTATTAAACAGCCCTGCTGTCAATAGATTATATTCTTGTACAATGATAATAGCCCAAAAAACTAAGAGGCCTTGTCAGGAATTGCAGTTGTCACAGTTTGATGCAAATGATTTTACTTGGTGTTCATCTGCTGCACAATCATCTCATAATCTGGATATACATCACAGCATGACATGTAAATTTCCTGCTACTCTGCTTTCATTTCCAGAGGCAGCAATCAAATGAAAACCATTCAACCTCACCAAAATGTATAAATAATTTTCATTCAAACATATTAACAGTCAAAATATGAGAATTTATCACAGAGCACTATGCCTTTTAAGAAGCAATAAAGACTTTACTTTTTAAGCATATTTCTACTTAGAAAAGTAATATGAACAGTAACTTGTGGTTTTGAAAGGGGATTTAAAAGTCCACACCTAGCACCAAATCTTCAAACTTAAGTGTTTTGGTGCTGCTTTGTTCCACGTATTTCTTGGGAAAATTTAGCTTAGAAGAGGGCTGGGAAAGGGGGGATAAAGGATAATATTCAAATGACTCCTTTCCCCTCAGATTTGCCCCATGAAATAAATATGAGTATTAAATACAAAGAAGAGAAAATACCATGCTGTGTCACAGAACCTGTGACACGGCAAAGAAGACTTCCTGTATTTCATTGATTCATTTTCAGTTCTACTCTAGATCAGATTTTAATTTAGCTGAATTTAAGGACTTTTTAAAATCCATTGATTTTTCAAAGGGCTGTTACGAGCACGAACACCCTCCAAAAAGACCAGTTTTGAAATGCATCCAGTGAAATTCAAAAATACCAACCAAGGAGCAGGTTGAGCTCCAGTTCTACCAGTGCCAGCTGTCAAACCTCTCCTTTCTGACCCCTTTTTGCTGAGTGGGAGCTGTCCCTGCCCCTGGCAGGGGCTTGGAATGAGAAGCTCCTTGATATCCCTTCCTACCCAAACCAATCTGGGATTCTGGGCTGAAAGCACCAACTGGAAAAGGGAAATATTTGCCCTGTGGGCTGTGGGGAATGGGGGTGTGGGAGCATTTCCAGCTGCAGCACCAGTGGGGAGTGCTGCTGGTTACTGGGAGCACTGGGGCACACGGGGTGAAATATGGCTAAAACCAGCCTCACTTATTGCTGAAATGAGCCTTTTTTGGGTGATTTGCCCTCCTTCCCAAGCCACCCTTCCCTGCCACTGCACCCCCAAATCCACTCCTGGGGAGTCACTGAGCTCCCTGAGTCCATCCCCTGCCAGGAATGCAGGAACAAAGGACCCTTTACTGTTCTAATTAATGGTGGTGCTGAAAAAAAATTGCTGCCTCCCTAGAAATTGGGTGCTTTTTTTGAGAAACAGGTAAAAACTGCTAAGATGACAGTTTTTCCCATTTTTCCAGTGAGTGTGTCTGAGGAAGTAGAAGTGCAATAACCTGGGGTACAGCAGGCTCAGCCATTTGAAATAAAACTTTGCAGTACTAATGTTTTTGTAACTGCTTTCATATTGTAATGATATTTTTCCAAGCACTGGTTTTATTTGATCTTAAATACCTTTTTGGGAAAGTCCAGTGAGCTGACTCTAATAAAATCATGCTATTGAAAAAAGGTTTAAGTGGAATGTTCAGAATAAATTACAAAACTGCATGCAAGAATACCAGCTAGTGCTGCAATAAAAATCTGGAAATGAGGATTCTTGCAATATATTTTAAAGAAGTAGTATACTTTTTTTTGTTCATTTTTTTCACAGAATGTTTCATAATAGAAGGCCTTCAGAACGTGAAAGGGGGTGAATGAATAAAGAATGAATAAACTGCCAAAGAAATTGCATTTAAAAAAAAAAAACTTCACTTTTTTTTTCCTGGAGCATATATCTCATACCATTTTCAATAACTTTTAGAAGATAATAGGAAAAGTAATTCTCTCCCATTTTGCTGTACCAAAATACTTGAATTACATCATACTCAGACTGTCACATTTCACTCTTTCTCTCACACACACATTCAGACCCTTTGTGTCAGGAGCTGATGTCTGGAAAAGGGGAGAGTTGTTTTTAATCCATGCTCTGGCAAGCCCTGAGTCTGGAGGAAAGGGCTCCCAGAATTTAACCAAGGCTTTTCCTGGGCTCCCTCTCTCCTGCAGATCCAACAGTCAAATTCCTCTGGCTGAACACAACCCTAGGATTAGGACAGAGAGGACCCACTCCTACAAGAGCACCAATTTCTGTCTGACTTCTGCCAGGCATCAGCAGAGAATTCCAGCTGTGCCACATCTGTATTTGGAACAGCACAGCCCCAGCCACAGGCAAACCTAGGCCTGGTCCCAGTGCACTGAGGTTTGAACCCAGCTGGGGGAGGGAAAATGTGACAAAACCCTGACACACCTGGGTGAGGACCCTCAGAACCCCCCAGCGTCCTCTCAGGCGCTCAGGCTCTGGCTGGGTTTGTGTCAGGGCTTGTCAGGGCTGTGCACAGGCCACCTCTGAGCTGCTCAGGGACAGGGGGACAGCCTGGGGCACAGCCTGCACAGGAGATTGAAACAGGCTTCTGCTGCATGCAGGTGACAGCATGGCAGGCTGCAAGGAGGGACAGGAGCTTGAATATCAACCCATGGCAGCCACAGTGCCAGGCCTGCTCTGTTCTTTGCATTTTAACAACTTGACGTGAACAAGTTGCCTCATTGAACCCTTCTTCCACCTGGACTCTCCATGCAGAGGATTCCAAGTGCTGAGGAAAGGAGGAGCCAGGCAAAGGAACCCAAACAACCCCTGGCTGAAGCAAAAGCTGCAGCTTGAAATGCCCAGTCTCATGGAGCAGAGGACCTGGTGCTGTCTGGGGCCACCTGGAATCCCTGTCTGTGGCCACACGTGAGGAGCAGGAAGATATGGACACTTACTTGGCTCTGGGGGCTTTTGACTCGTGGGCTGGCCACCAGCCCAGTCTTCAGGCAGAAACTTGGAAAGAATCTTCTCAGAATGTTTTAACTGCTGTTTAATCTGGGGCCTGTTCAAAGCTGCTGGGCTGTCCTGTATCTCAGTGCCTTCACCAAAAACTGAAATCCTCTTTATTCTTGATAGCTTTGTGCAACCTGCTCAAACATCTCCCAGCAAATGCAGGGAGAAAGGAATAATTCAGGATGAGATTCCTTCCTTTGCCTTATCTTCATGCTTCCAGTGCATCCTTCAACCTGAACATCCCCCACTTCAAACCCCACCTGTGCCATTGCTTAACAGGCCCTTTCCTGTCAGTTTTCCCTAAAATCACACTCCTCCTCATGCTGACATCAGGATTAAACCTGAACCCCAGTGACTCCCTGGCCAGGGGCCTGCATGCTGGCAGGGTGTAATGGCTAATGGGAAAAACCAGGAAAAAGGATTAAACTGAGACCAAGTGTAAGTCTTGAGTGGGAATGAAAGAGAAAGATGGAAATTATGGGCTCAAGATATTGCAGTTGATACCAGGGGTAAAGTCATTAGAGGGACTTCTTATCTATTTCAGGACTTTGGCTGCCTCATTGCAAAAGTGTTTGCTCAGAACCAGATGAAATTAAAAATCAGGAACAGGGAGAGAACATGGATTCAAACAGAGCTGGGGGCCTGCGGTCCTGGCAGGGCTCAAACATTGATAGGAGGGCTGAGAGCTGATGTGACAGTGCCACAGGAATGTAAAATGTCTCTGGGGCTGCACATCTGGGACTGGCCTGCTTCACATCTGTGCAGATGTGCTCCTGTCTGCTCAGGACAGCCAGACAGAAATGTCACCCATCACCATAACAACAGAGTCCTCATTGTGCTCCCTCACTCCTCTGCTCTGTTTTCACTGCTCAGAATTGTTGTGGCAGAGAGTGGTAATTTCTTAATTGTGTCTCCTGTCCACTCCAGGAGAAATCAGTGTGTATAAAGACAACAAAAATGTCATTTAAAGACACAGCTCGAATAACAGGAAGTTGAGATTATCAGGTTTGGTGCTATTTTTTGTTGAGATATTTCAGTGTGGCTGAATTTGATGCTGAAACTCATGAATTCAGACCTGACTCCACTACTGCTTCTTCTCAGTCAGTTAATTCTTCATTTACCTTCTTTCCAAAAATTGAAATATATTTATCTCCTTAGCGTATTGAAGAACTTAAACATTGATTTATAAAATGGACATGGAGCATTTTAACAAACAAAATAAAATTGCTCAGATTTGTTTTGAGGCTTGATATACACAATGCAGCTGCTGGGCTCTGGCCAAAGCATATTCAGTGGGTAACAGGAATTTGAAATACTGCATCTCAAAGTTCTGATGGAAAAATCCCACCAGGAATCTGGGTGCCAAAAGAAGGAGCAATTTTCTTTGTGGAGCAGCCTTGCAATGCCCACTTCTAACTCCCACTTTTTTAAAATGGGGAATAAATACCTTCTCCACAAACTTTAATGACCACTCATGTTTTTATTTCAGTAGCTTAAATATTTTTCTTTCATCTCTAGGAGGGGAAAAGGCCAGTGCATTTCATGCTGCTGTCCCTCAGATTTGCTGCTGTCCCCCAGATTTTTTCCATCCAGTTTGGGCACTCCAGGAATAATTTGCTGCATCACAAGCTGGAAGCACTGAGGAGTCCAGAGCTGCTTTCCTGAAAGCCAATATTTTTTGTTGCCTTCTTCCCAATTAATCCAGTAACCAATCCAGGTGAGCAAGACCTTGTATCTATGCAGAGCCATTGGTAGCTTGAGTGGGATCCCTCAGCCTTCCCCACATCATTTCAGTTGCAGGATGAGGCTCTCCAGGAAATCAGAACCACAGAATTATTTACACTTGTGAGCCAATGGGATATAATAATAATAATCACAATAATCACAATCATAATCCTAATCATAATAATATCCCACCACTGGAGTGGTATATGCAGAAAGCAGCATTTTTATACCATTAGCCATATCTGACCTATCATAGATGATCAGAAATAAATTCACACAGAAACTCCTGCTTCCTGTATATTAATTATATTAATTAGGTTATAACCCTTGGGTGGGAAATATGCTCCTGTGCACAGAGTATGCCAAAAGTTCATTATTACCACTGCATAATGGAGCATTTAAGTTAGGGAAAAGGTGTTGAAGTTTCCTGGAGATGCTGGATCAAGTCTCTTGTGCCTCCTTCAACCCCTGTTATCTCATCCCCTCATTATGGGTTTTCCATAGGATGCCTGCCTGAGGCAAAACAGAGATTTAACTTGCTCTGGAGGTGTCTTGGAATTGTTTTCTTCAGGATTCTTTAATATGCACCCTGAATAATGTTTTATTCATTTAGGGCTTTGTCTTTTGAGAAACATTTGTGGGCTTTCCTGAGTTTTTTGTCTTAAAAACAACAAAATGAAACCAACTTGGTGGTGTCCTACTGAGGGCTGTGAAGCTGTGATGGCCCCCACAGAAAGCAGAGAGAAAATACCTCTAGCAATAACTCTAGGGCAAGTTGGAAGGGACTTGAAGCAACCTCGGGTAGTGGAAGGTGTCT